>NC_035107.1:37517692-37622692 GCF_002204515.2 Aedes aegypti | reverse complement strand
AAGAATCAAGAATCAAGAATCAAGAATCAAGAATCAAGAATCAAGAATCAAGAATCAAGAATTCAAGAATCAAGAATCAAGAATCAAGAATTCAAGAATCAAGAATCAAGAATCAAGAATCAAGAATCAAGAATCAAGATCAAAATCAAGAATCAAGAATCAAGAATCAAGAATCAAGAATCAAGAATCAAGAATCAAGAATCAAGAATCAAGAATCAAGAATCAAGAATCAAGAATCAAGAATCAGAATCAAGAATCAAGAATCAAGAATCAAGAATCAAGAATCAAGAATTCAAGAATCAAGAATCAAGAATCAAGAATCAAGAATCAAGAATCAAGAATCAAGAATCAAGAATCAAGAATCAAGAATTCAAGAATCAAGAATCAAGAATCAAGAAATCAAGAATCAAGAATCAAGAATCAAGAATCAAGAAATCAAGAATCAAGAATCAAGAATCAAGAATCAAGAATCAAGAATCAAGAATCAAGAATCAAGAATCAAGAATCAGAATCAAGAATCAAGAATCAAGAATCAAGAATCAAGAATCAAGAATCAAGAATCAAGAATCAAGAATCAAGAATCAAGAATTCAAGAATCAAGAATCAAGAATCAAGAATCAAGAATCAAGAATCAAGAATCAAGAATCAAGAATCAAGAATCAAGAATCAAGAATCAAGAATCAAGAATCAAGAATCAAGAATCAAGAATCAAGAATCAAGAATCAAGAATCAAGAATCAAGAATCAAGAATCAAGAATCAAGAATCAAGAATCAAGAATCAAGAATCAAGAATCAAGAATCAAGAATCAAGAATCAAGAATCAAGAATCAAGAATCAAGAATCAAGAATCAAGAATCAAGAATCAAGAATCAAGAATCAAGAATCAAGAATCAAGAATCAAGAATCAAGAATCAAGAATCAAGAATCAAGAATCAAGAATCAAGAATCAAGAATCAAGAATCAAGAATCAAGAATCAAGAATCAAGAATCAAGAATCAAGAATCAAGAATCAAGAATCAAGAATCAAGAATCAAGAATCAAGAATCAAGAATCAAGAATCAAGAATCAAGAATCAAGAATCAAGAATCAAGAATCAAGAATCAAGAATCAAGAATCAAGAATCAAGAATCAAGAATCAAGAATCAAGAATCAAGAATCAAGAATCAAGAATCAAGAATCAAGAATCAAGAATCAAGAATCAAGAATCAAGCAGGGAGAATCTAGCATCGAGAAGCGAAAATCGAAAAGCAAAAAGGGAGAATCGAGGATTATGAATAGAGAATGGAGAATTGAGAATCGAGAAGCAATCAACGATAAGTGAGAATTGAGAATCGAGATTCTCTTATTTGAATGACGGGCATTAAATTTATCATTCAAATTCCAGATCAAATACAGCATCGAGAATCGAGAATAGTGCATCGATAATCAAAAATCTAAATCCGAAATACAAAGGCATGAATCAACAATTGAGAATCGAAAAGCGAAAAGTGAAGTGCGAACAGTGAAGAGCGAAAAGCGAGAATCAAGGATTAAAAATTAAGAATCGAGAAGCGAGAATTGAGAATCGAGAACGGAAATCGAAAAGCGAAGAGGGAGAATCAAGAAACATGAATTGAGAATCCAGAATTGAGAAGCGAGAATTGAGAATCTGGAAGCAGAAAGTGAAATTGAAGAATCAAAAATCGAGAATCAAGAAATGAGAATCGAGAACCGAGAATCCATAAACGACAGTTTAGAATCGGACATCGCTTATTTGAAGGAAAAAATCTTACACAATGACGGGCATTGAATCTTAAGCCAGGATCAAATTCGAGAATCGTGAATCAAGAAGCGAGAATCGAGAGGCGAGAATCGAGAAGCAGAGAGCGAAAATTGAAAAGGGAGAATCGAGAATCATGAATTGAGAATCGAGAATCATGAATTGAGAATCGAGAATTCGGAAGAAAAAATTGAAAAGCGAAAAGTCAAGAGCGAGAATCAAGAATCAAGAATTGAGAATCGAGAATTAATTAGCAAGAATCAAGAAGCGAGAATCGAGAAGTGAGAATCGAAAAGCGAGAATTGATAATCGAGAAGCGAGAGTTAAGAGTTGAGAATTGAGAATTAAGAATCAAAAATTGAAAAGCGAAGAGCAAAAAGGGAAAAGCGAAGAGTGGAAAGTGAAGATCGACAAGCGAGAATCAAGAATTGAAAAACGAGAAGCGCAAATCGAGAATCGAGAAATGGAAAGCGACAATCGAAATTCGAAAAGGGAGAATCGAGAACCATGAATTGAGAATCGAGAATTTGGAAGAAAACATTAAAAGGCGAAAAGCCGAGAATCAAGAAACAAGAATTGAGAATCGAGAATTAATTAGCAAGAATCGAGAAGCGAGAATCGAGAAGTGAGAATCGAAAAGCGAGAATTGATAATCGAGAAGCGAGAGTTAAGAGTTGAGAATTGAGAATTAACAATCTAAAATTGAAAAGCGAAGAGCACAAAAGGAAAAGCGAAGAGTGGAAAGTGAAGATCGAAAAGCGAGAATCAAGAATTGAGAATGGAGAAGCGCAAATCGAGAATCGAGAAGTGGAAAGCGACAATCGAAATTCGAAAAGGGAGAATCGAGAATTGAAAAGTGAAAAGCGAAGAGCAAGAAGCAAAGAGCAAGAATCGAGAAGCGAGAATCGAGAATCGAGATCCAAAAAGCGGAAAGCAAAAAGCGAAAACTAGAAAAGCGAAAAGGTAGAATCGAATATCAAGAATTGAGAATCGAAAAGTGAAAAGCGAGAGACAAGAACCAAGAATTAAGAATCATGAAATGAAAATCGAGAAGAGGAAATGGAGAATCGAGAATCAATAAATTAAAATCAAAATTCTTAAACGTCATATCTAAATTGATCTTGAATCTTAATCTTAATCGAAAATCGAAAATCGAAAATCGAAAATCGAAAATCGAAAATCGAAAATCGAAAATCGAAAATCGAAAATCGAAAATCGAAAATCGAAAATCGAAAATCGAAAATCGAAAATCGAAAATCGAAAATCGAAAATCGAAAATCGAAAATCGAAAATCGAAAATCGAAAATCGAAAATCGAAAATCGAAAATCGAAAATCGAAAATCGAAAATCGAAAATCGAAAATCGAAAATCGAAAATCGAAAATCGAAAATCGAAATCGAAAATCGATAATCGATAATCGATTGGAAGGTTGTATGGTTGGAAGATTGAAAGATTGAAAGATTGAAAGATTGAAAGATTGAAAGATTGAAAGATTGAAAGATTGAAAGATTGAAAGATTGAAAGATTGAAGAATTGAAAGATTGAAAGATTGAAAGATTGAAAGATTGAAAGATTGAAAGATTGAAAGATTGAAAGATTGAAAGATTGAAAGATTGAAAGATTGAAAGATTGAAAGATTGAAAGATTGAAAGATTGAAAGATTGAAAGATTGAAAGATTGAAAGATTGAAAGATTGAAAGATTGAAAGATTGAAGATTGAAAGATTGAAAGATTGAAAGATTGAAAGATTGAAAGATTGAAAGATTGAAAGATTGAAAGATTGAAAGATTGAAAGATTGAAAGATTGAAAGATTGAAAGATTGAAAGATTGAAAGATTGAAAGATTGAAAGATTGAAAGATTGAAAGATTGAAAGATTGAAAGATTGAAAGATTGAAGATTGAAAGATTGAAAGATTGAAAGATTGAAAGATTGAAAGATTGAAAGATTGAAAGATTGAAAGATTGAAAGATTGAAAGATTGAAGATTGAAAGATTGAAAGATTGAAAGATTGAAAGATTGAAAGATTGAAAGATTGAAAGATTGAAAGATTGAAAGATTGAAAGATTGGAAGATTGGAAGATTGAAAGATTGAAAGATTGAAAGATTGAAAGATTGAAAGATTGAGAGGTTAAAAGATTGGAAGATTGGGAGGCTGTATGGTTGGATGATTGAAAGATTGGGAGATTGGAGGATTGAAATACAGTCATCTCTTTATAACTCGATATTGAAGGGACCATCGAGTTAGGGAGGTATCGAGTTACAGAACACAAAACCAGTGCAAATGCGATCCAAGGGACCATCGAGGTAGCCATGAAAACCAACTTTTACTATGGTTCTCTAACTCGATATCGAGATAATATGAAAGCTTGGGGGGTTGGAATGTTGAAGGATTGGAAGTTTTGAAGAATGTAAAATTGTAAGGTTGGAAGACTAAATATTGAATGATAAAAAATAAGATATTAGGACGTCAGCCACGAACTCTTGTTAGTTACGTTGTAAAACATCCCTACTGATTAGGTTAGGTAGCTCCACCTTCTTCAACACGAAGTTTTAATGCTCCATCTCAAAACCGTCTCGAATTGGAAGGCACCTAATCAAGTTAGGCTACCAGTTAAGTTCTGATTGTGCGATTCAAACTCCGACAAATCAAATTGACGACACATAAATTGGACTATCCGATTCCAGTTCTCAGATAACAAAAGGCATCCGAAAGCACCACGTTCCGCTTCGCCCCACTTGAAATGAAAGTTAGACAATCCAGTTAACATTTACTGCCGGTGCGTGCCTCATTCGAACTACAGCGAGGTGGAGTCATGTCATGCGAGTATCGCTTTTCTGCCACCCACGCCCATAGGTTAACTGCCACATCTCCTCCCCTAAGTCAGGAATTTGCCGAAAAGATAGATTTTCGCACAACTAGCAACAAACCGTGAAGCGATTGTTTGACTGTTCTCTCAAGGTCTGGTTTACAATCCCAACTCAGCCAACACGCAAGCATACTTTTACGAATGTGTTATTTATTGTATTTGATATCTCCTTCCATGGGAAGAAAGGGGCAATTGGTGTGTAAGGGTTAATCACTGTAAAACTCATCATTTCTAGAATATACATTCCAAAGAAGTTTTCTCCTGTTCAAAATTTTGGAAATAATACATGAAATTTCTAATTTTCTTTTCCAGATAATCACGAACATGGCATTCTAAATGTTTCTTTTGACCTACGATGACACAAACCGCTGAATCATAAACTCGCAAGAAACAAGGTAAACGAGCAATCTGAGCTCCGGTACCCTTGATGACCCCCACAGGAGAGGACCAACCAAGCAACAATCGTTTAACCCCCATGTTTCTGAATCGAGATTTACCCCACAGCTACACTCAACCGTTTTATGTGCCACGATTTACCCCCAAAAACGAACATCCATAACGTTGAAACTAAAGGAAGAAGGCACTGAATATGGGAACGGGGGCGAAAAACTGTACCAAGAGATTCGCCATGAAGATAACAGCATAACATGAGGAGACCACCCCCTCCCCCCCAAACTTGGGTCGTCATAAATCGAAACAACGACGACGTGCTCACGAAAACTCTGCACTAAACTATTTGTAGCGCCATGCCATTCCTCACGGCCAAGATTTACCGCCGTGGATTTGGTTGATCGTAAAAAAATATCCCAGATTTGCTTTCCTATTTTGTGTGTTTGTGTTTGGCCACCACGACGCCATTACTGGCTGGATCTAGTGGTGGGTGGGGACGGTCGCTCAAGGAAATTTTGCCATGCAAAAAGTAATTCCCTGCATGGTCTTTAAACTGGTAACGCAGGAAAGTGTATGTTATGTGAGATAACAACTTTCATTTTTTCCAATTTAGGCTTAACTAGAACAAAGTCGGCTGCTCAACTTAGTATTCAGTGAACACCTTCATGATTGTTAACTGATAGTTTTCCTTACAACCCTTTGCTCCTAACCTCCTCATTTGTATTCAATCACTCATATATTGGTTTAACATTGTTAATATAGGGGAACTTACATATTCTCGGCAGCTTAAGCCGATGCCGTGCTTCTTTTGTAATTTTCTCGGACATCAGCAGACAAATTCCATGTGTGTTTATTTACATGTATGCGTTGCTCAATCCTCTATCGATTCACACCGACAGACTTGTCAAAATGCTTTTGGAAACGTTTTTACAACGCTGCGAACACCCCTTGTCAGTGTGACTATTGTCGGCAGCCTCAATCTCTTTGGCAACTTTCCCATAACAACTGCTGGTGAATCTTTTCGGCAGCTCCAAATCAGTCGCATTTTAAGGTGTGCTCATTTGAATTGATGACATCTCTGGCGATATCGTTTGTTTAGTCTTGGAAATCTCGCCCACGGGCAGCGGGCAGAACAAAGAATCATCTGAATGCTTCCACTGATGTGTATTGATAGAAAAATACTGTATATTTGGCGTTTGAAAATTGGTTGCCGATAATAGTCGAATGGTGCCGAAGCCGTAAGTCTCCCTAGCTAACAGCGCTACGAGCTTTACATCGACACAACCGTTCTTCTGCACAGTAGAAGCATTAACCTAAGAATGCTAATGTCGCTACTGTTCATGTTACCAACATCTAGTTTGCCACGCGCTGACAGCTTGAGTACCAGTTCTCAAAGTGTCAAATAAATTTTAAAACCATCCACTACAACATGGCATCAAACAAACAATGAAAAGATACAGTTAAAGGTGACAATAGACTAATTCAGTTTTGTGAGAACAGCGCCATTAGCGTTCTACTACTTATATTTCTATTTTCTGCACACTGCCATAGATCCTGGTAATAATCCTGGCACCTTATGATCTAATCCTTCAAATTCTTGCAGGTTCTTGGAGATCATAGCAGACACGACTTCCGCAGCTGAAGCGCCCACGATTTCCTCCAGGGATTGTACCAGGAATTCCTACAAGGAATCCATCAGGAATTTCACCAAGAATTCCTTCAGGTAATGCTACAGGAATTTCTTTAGGAATTCGTAAGAATTGTCAGGCCGGTTAGCTCAGTCGGTGGAGCGTGAGACTCTTAATCTCAGAGTCGTAGGGTCAGGCCTCACTTTGGGTGCCAATTGTAAGAAATGACAGCCCGGAAGGGCGGCCTAGAGGGGTACTAACACTAAATTTGAATTTCGGATGGGTTAAAATGGGAAACAGGAAGATTATGTCAATGTCAAGCTCAAGGTGGGTGTTTAATTTTTTATTCGGATATCCTATTTTCTTTTTCAAATTTCGTTGGTGCTTCGGTTTGGGTTGTCAGATAAGACCGAGTGTTTGAGCCTCTTTTAAAACTCAGCAGTCTCTCTAACCCGGGAGTGGCGCTTAAACTGCTGTACGTTGTGTGCACAACATTAGCGTTACAATCCCAGTAGATGTCTCTAAGAATTCAATATGAAGCTCAAATATGAGGATTGTTTCAGAAATTTCTTCATGGATTCCATCCCAAATTACTTCGCGATTTATCCAGGCATTTCTTCAAAGGATTCTTGGAATTCATCCAGGAAGTTGGTAGAGATTGCCCCGAATTTCATTTCAAGCAGCAATCAATTAGGAATTTTGGTAGATATTCCTCCAGAGTAAAACCGCTTTCATAAATTCTGCCAAGACTCCTCCATTCTTCTTCCAATACTCTTCCAGGCATTTTACAAAAAAAGCTGTCAATTCCCGAAAAATCTAAAAAAAAATCCAAAATATTTCTCTATCACTTCCGTCTAGGATTTTTATGGAATGCTCTACAAGAAAACCCTCATGAATCCGTACACGACGTCTTATATGAGCCTCTGCAGTAATTGCCTTAAGAACCCTTACAGAAAATCATTTAATAATTCCACCAGGAGTCGTCTACAGATTCCTCTTATTATCCCCCAGAAAATCCTATTAGGATTCCTGCTCGGATTCCTCCAGGCGTTACTAAGAGATTTCTTCTGCGATTTCACCAGGGTATCTAACAAAAACTTTTTCTGGGATTTCTTTGATATATTCTTGGAGTTTTTCCTGAAAAAAATCCAGGAAAAAAACTGGAGAAAATACTCAAAGAAAACCCAGGGAAATCACTAGAGAAATTCCGAAAGAAAAAAAAAACTGAGAATTCCAGGAGGAATTTTCAGAAGTTTCAATGCAATGCGGCACAGCTGCTCCATCTCCTCGCACTCCGTCTCCTCCAGGCGTTTTTTCTCCCGAAA
Source organism: Aedes aegypti (assembly GCF_002204515.2). Taxonomy (NCBI): domain Eukaryota; kingdom Metazoa; phylum Arthropoda; class Insecta; order Diptera; family Culicidae; genus Aedes; species Aedes aegypti. Next base: position 37,614,721 of record NC_035107.1, on the reverse strand, counting down.
GAGGCGGGTCTGCTGTTGCCGTTTCCGTCTATAACGCTCCACGTGCTGCCCGGTCCCTTGCTGCAGCATGACCGCCCGCGCTGCGTTCTTCTGCTCCAAGATCTGCCTACATTCCTCGTCGAATCAATCGTTCCGTCGACTCCGTCCCACGTACCCAACGTTGTTCTCAGCTGCATCGTTAATGGCTGCTTTCAGTGTTCTCCAGCACTCCTCAAGAGGGGCTTCATCCAGCTAACCCTCTTCCGGTAATGCAGCCTCGAGGTGCTGCGCGTTTGCAGCTGTGACATCCGGTAGCTCAAGCCGCTCTAGGCCATACCGGGGTGGTCGTCGGTACCGTACGTTGTTAACGGCGGAGAGTTTTGGGCGCAGTTTGACCAACACCAGATAGTGGTCGGAGTCGATGTTAGCGCCACGATAGGTCCTGACGTCGATAATGTCGGAGAAGTGCCGTCCATCAATCAGAACGTGGTCTATTTGTGATTCCGTCTGCTGTGGTGATCTCCAGGTGTATCGGTATGGAAACAGCACAGTCAGCACTAGTCCTTTTGAGACTCAAGATTTTCTTGTATTACCAAAGACATAAGTAAATTCATTTAGAAATTTCACCAGAATTTTTGCTTCACTGTTTTTCAAACATTCCTTTCAAATTCTCTCGATTATTGTAACACAAATTTACTACACTTACTCACCTATCTTTATACTTTACATGTATATAGAATGTATCACATATACACAAAAATGGAATGATGTTCATATGCCACGCAAGGCTAGCAGATCTTAGTCTCTATGTCAATTCCATTCTCCTAATTGTCTTTTGTAATGGTAGGTCATAAAATCCTTATTTTAATTAAAAATGGTCTTTGTCCCTCTTATATTTGTTTAGTTTGGAAGGAGACCGTTTAAAAATCGAAAGACTTCAGTCAGTGAAAACTTTTCGTCAAACGAAAAAATCATCTCTTGGCTACTGTATATTTCATGTTGCGCTTTTCCTTATGTAAGCAATCGAAAATCATGAAGAAAATTATTTCAGAATATCCTTAGAATTTTGTCAACAATTCCGCAACAATTTTTAGTGGTTCTGATAAATACGATTTTTTTTACAAATTCTGTACTTTATTCCCTACAATTTACAATGAATCAAGACACAAAATATCATTGGAAATTCTATCAAATTATTCTCCAGGAATTAGGAAGCAAAACAGAAATTTTCTACAAAGTCGGGATTCATAAATGGACCAGTTCTATGTGTTTTTTCTACTTCTTCTTATTGCTGGCGTAAAATCCCATCTCGAACAAAGCCTGCTTCTCAGCTTAATGTTCTTGTGAGTTTTTTTTACAGTTATTAACTGAGAGCTTTCCTAGTCGTTTGACCGTATTTGCATGTGTACGAAGATACTTTATGCCTTGGGAAGTCGAGAAAATTTCCTTTACGAAAAGATCCTCGACCAGTGGGATTCGAACCCACGACTTTTAGCTTGGTCTTGCTGAATAGCTGCGCGTTTACCGCTACGGCTATCTGCGCCCCTTGTTCTTTTTTCATTTTCATTAAATAAATCATGAAAAATAGAAGAGGGAGGGATTCGCTTCAGAATTGTTAATGTAGGCCATAGCTTCAACGAAGTTACAGTTAACTCTCCCTTACTCGATATTGAAGGGACCATCGAGTTAGGGAGGTATCGAGTTACAGAACACAAAATTAGTGCAATTGATATCCAAGGGACCATCGAGTTAGCCATGAAAACCAACTTTTACTATGGTTCTCTAACTCGATATCGAGATACCGAATATTGAGTAAGGGAGAGTTAACTGTATATACTAATTACATACTGAAATATTATTTTGATTAAAAAAATAACGCAGATAAACTATTTACTAAGCCATAAACTTTATCTTAATGCTTCGAAAATTGGATTAGTTCTATGAAATGTTAGAAGAGTTTCTTCGTGCACGTTAATCCGTATTTACAGGGATTTTTGTGTTCGGAACAATTCTCAAAAGGGGTTTTCAATTAAATTTCGGGCATGTTGAAACGGCTGGCGTTACATGAAATGTAAAATTTCGTAATTATGAAAAAAAAAAAAATAATACAGAAACATTGTGCTAACAAATAAAACAAACTTCAATGAACGAAAAACCTTATATAACTATATTCAAAACTGTACCTTATAACAGTAAGAACTCATATTAACAAAAAAAAAACGTCGATTTATTCAATTAATCCAAAATACTGGTCGATTGGTCGATATCGATAATCGGCATTCTTGGACTGTAATCGATTTATTGAGATTTTGTGACAACCCTACTAACAAGAAAACAAATCAGCATAAGGTGACGTTAAACATACCACGCTAAAACACTCAAATTTGGGTAAAATACACACAGAAAAAAATATACAAAATGACTTAATTGTAACTACAGGTTACAAATTTTATCAAAATTTCTTCACTACTCCGCCAGGTTTTCCTCCAGGAATTTGTTCAAGATTTTGTCTAGGGATTTAACTAGGAATTCATAAATTCCTTCCGAAAGTTCATATGGGGTTTCTCACGGGACTCCTTCATGAATTCCTCTATGGATTCCTTTAAAAGATCTACCAGGGATTTCATTAGGAGAACTTCAAATGTTTCCATAAGAATTTATTGTAAGGATTCCATCAGGAAATCCTTCCAAGTTTCCTCCACAGATTCCATCAGAAGTTCCTACAGGGATTCCATCAGTTGTTTATCTCGAAATTAAGAGATAATCTAGGGATTTAAACACGAGTTCGTCCAGAAATTCCATCAGGAGTACTTCTAAATATTCTATCATGGATTACACGAAGGATTACATCAGATGTTTCTTTCAGTAGGAGTTCCTTCAGAGATTCCACCTAGAATTCCTCTGAGTTCCATCCGAGATTCCACCTGTAATTCCTCCATAGATTTTATCAAGAGTTCCTTGAGGAATTCCAGCAAGATTTGTACTAGAGATATCAAGATATCATTAGGAGTTCCTCAAGGGATTCTAATAGGAGTTTCATCAGGAATGCCTGTAGGTATTCCATCAGCCGTTCTTTTAGGGATTTTATCAGAAGTTCATTCAATGATTCCATCAAGAGTTCCTTCAAGAATATCCTCGGGAACCATTCCAAGGATTCCTCAGGAGGTACTCCAGGGATTCCATCAGAAGCTTCTATAGGGATTCTATCAGGAGTTACTTTAGGGCTTCTATCAAAGTTCTTCTGGGGATTTCATCAGCAGTTCCTTCAGCTATTCCATCAAGAGTTCCTTATGAGATTCCACCTTGAATTCCTCCAGAGATTCTATCAGGAGTCCTTCCTTCAGTGATTTCATCAAGAGTTCCTCCAATGATTCCATCTGGAGTACTTTCCAGTTTAGGAATTCCTCCAAAGATTCCATCAGGAGTTCCTCCTGGAATTCCATCAGGAGTTCTTACATGGGGTTCTATCTATCTTTAGGGCTTCCATCACAGTTCTTCTGGGGATTTCATCAGGAGTTCCTCCAGGGATTCCACGATGAGTTCCTTCAGATATTCCACGTGGAATTCCTCCAGAGATTATATAAGGAGTTTCTCAAGGAAATGCATCAGGCATTCTTGTAGGGATTGCATAAGGAGTTCCTCCAAGGATTACGCCAGGAAGTTCTTCAGGAATCTAATCAGTAATTTCTTCATAAATTTCAACATGAGTTCTTGTAAACATTCCATCAATAGTTCCTTTAGAGATTACTTTAGAAGTTTCTTTAGGGATTCCACCTGACACTCCTCCAGGAATAACATCATCAGGATTACATCAGGAGTTCTCTAAGGGATTTCACCAGAAGTTTTAATTAGCATTTCATTAGCAGTTCCTTCAGATATTACACCTGGAATTCCTCCAGGGAGTCTATCAAAAGTTTTTTGTAGGGATTCCATCAACAGTTCCCCGAAGTTTTTCAACAGGAGTTATTCTAGGGATTTCATCAGGAGTTCATTCTAAGATTCCATCCGAAATTCCTCCAGGAGTTCCTCGAGAAATTCCATCAGAATTTCTTCTAGGGGTATCATAGGCGGTTCTTCTACGGATTCTATCAGGAGTTCCATCTTAGAATTTTATCAGGAATTATCTATATGGATTTCATCGGTAGTGAGGGGACGGACCTGGTAATGGTTAGAACACACGCCTCTCACGCCGAGCACCTGGGAACGAATCCCATCCCCGAGATAGTCACTATAAATTTCAGTGACGATTTTCTTCGGAAGGGAAATAAAGCCGTTGGTCCTGAGATAAACTAGCCCAGGGCTAAAAATCTCTTTAATAAAGATAGAAGAAGAATTCATCGGGAGTTCCTTCAAGAATGTTTTTGGGATTCCATCATGAGTTCCTCTATTCTAGATTCTATCAGGAGTACCTTTAGATTCCATTCAGAGTTCCTTTTAAGAATCCACCTGGAATTCCTCCAGAAATTCTATCAGGTCTTCCTCCAGAAGATACAGTATCGGACATATATAATTCACCAAAGCCGTTTTCCCATACATAATATTCAACTTCAGAGAGCTATATCTCCGCCGTTTCTCGACCAATTCTTCTCATTATTGCTATGACGAACTACAAATTTCCTCAATATTCGATAACTATTGAAAAAGTTGTGTGAAAACTATTGGTTCAAAAGTTACAGATAGGTTGAATTTTGACTTAAAAAATGCACCGAGACGAAAAGTGATGTAGCAGACAAACTGTACGTCGTATCCTTTTGGTGTCTTTAGCGCATGGTCCTTAACACTCAATGAACAAATACGTTGAAGACACCGAAAGAATACGACGCGTAGTTTTTCTGCAACATCACTTTGTGTCTTGAAGCATTCTTTATGTCGAAATTCAACCTATCTATAACTTTTAAATCGATAGTTTTCACACAATGTTTTCAATAGTTTCCGAAAATCGAGGTAATTTGAATCGTTTGAGAAACGGCGGAGATATAGCTCTCTGAAGTTGACCATTTTGAATGGGAAAACAGCTTTGGTGCCTTTTATATGTCCGATACTGTATATCAGGAGTTCCTCGAGGAATTTAGCATTTCTTCTAGGGATATCATAAAAAGTGCCTCTAGAAATTCTATCAGGAGTTACATTCCATCAGGAATCTTATCAGGAATTCTTCCAGGGATTTCGTCAGGAGTTTATTCCTTTAGGAGTTCCTTTAGTGATAACTTCAGAAGTTCTTTTAGAGATTACAGCAGGAGTTCCTCGAGAGATCAGGGGTTTTTCTTGGGATTTTATCAGAAGTTTCTCCAGGTTTTCCTATAAGAGCTCCTTTGGAGAATCTGCCTAGAATTACTACAGGAATTCTTTCAAGATTTTCTGTAGGAATTCCATCAGAAATTTCTCCAAGGATTTTTGTGTCCTGTGTTGGGTGTTTAATTTTCTTAGCACCATTTGCTTATCTCCAAGGATTCCACCAGAAGTTCCTCCATGGATTCCGTTAGAAATACTTCTAAGATTTAATTATAAAATCCTCCTGGGATTCCATCGGAAGTTCTATCAGGGATCCAATCAGGAATTTTTCTGAAAATTCCTTCAGGAATTCCTCTAGTATGGGTTCCTTGAGGCTGTTTGCTACGGATTGCTTCCGGAATTTAGTAAGGGATTCCACCAGAATTTTCTTCCATGGATTTCTCTAGGAATATTTTCAAGAGATTCCTCCTAGAAATATTCCACCCGGAATTCCTTAAGCGATTCCTCACGGAATTTCTCAAGGGAATTCTTCCGAAATTAATCAAGAGATGCCTCCCAAAATTTCTCATGGAATTAATTTCGACATTCCTGAAAGAAATTGCTCCCGGAATATCTCCGAGTATTCTTGACGGTTATCAAGAATTTTACCAACAATTTTTTATAAGGATTTCCTCTTCATCACCGGAATTTCTCAAGAGATTTCTCCCGGAAATCCTCAAGGAATTCCTCCCGGATTTTTTCTAGGAATTTCTTGCGGAATATCTCGAGCGATTCTTAGGGGTTTCAGGAATTCCACCAGCGGTTTTACCAGAAATTTCTTGTAAGGATTTCAGCAGTAATTTGAGAATCCACCAGTATATCCGCTAATGACTCTATCAGGAGTTCCTCCAGGGGTTAAAAAAAATCCTTCAGGGGTTCTTTTGAAAACTCCGATAGTAATTCCATCAGGAAAACCACCAAAGATTTCAACTGAAAATCTCATAGGAATTCCACTAGAAATTCATTCAGAAATTTTATTCATCAATATTATTTCGTAGATTTTACGGTTTTTTTTTCAAATTCTCTAGAGGTTCTTACAAAACATTCTGGAAAAAATTCCAAGTATCCCATAACGAATGTTTTATGGGATGTGACCATAATTGCCTTTAAAGATTCCACCAGTAATTCCTTCAGAGGCCTCACCAGTATTTTCTCTAATTGCTTACCAAGTCATTTTTCGATGGATGAGGTTCTAAAGGAATTTCACCAGGAGTTCTTCCGCGAAGGATTGAGCTGGAAATCTTCTTTTCTTTCTTCTAATTATTTTATCAGCAAGCTTCTACATAATTGTAAAAGATCATTCCTCCAGGGGTTTCACTGATATTTACTCAGATGGTTAAACAAAGCATTTCTCTGAATGCCTTCAAATTGAATCCCTAAATTAACACATGAAAGAATTTTCTGGGAAAATTCATGGACCAATTTCTTGAGAAATCCTTGGAGGAATCACCAATGAAATCACTGGACATATTTCCAGAGAATGTTTCGGAGAAATTCCTTCATATATCTCTGAAAGAACTTTTAAAGCAATAAAGGAGTTCCCAAAGGATTCTCTAAGGAAAAAATACCGCAGGAAAGACTGAAAGGAATTGATAGATACATTCCTTTAGGAATCCTCGAAGAAAATTTCGGTAGATCCTTGAAGTAATTCCTGAAGAAATCCCAGGACGAATACCTCGTAAGCTTCAGGGATACAAGAAAGAATCTTTGAAGTAAACACTGGAGGAATTCATTTGAAAAATATTGAAGAATCCCCGGGGATAACTTTAAAAAAAATGCAATCTCTGATGGCTTCGGGTGGAATCCTTGAAGAAATTCTTGTTCTAATCACTGTGAGAGTTTCTGGAGTAAATCTCTGAAGAAATTTCTATAGAAAATCGTGCAGAAATTCCTGAAGCAATCCGTAGAAAAATGTGTGGTATAATCGCTGAAGTTTTTTTAGGACTTCAAAGGTAATTCACTAGAAGAATCAATGGAAGATTTCTTATAAGAGCAATTTCTGGTGGAATTTTTAATGGAATTCCCGTATCAATTTGTTGGGAGAGATTTCTTGAGCAATCTTTTTAGGAATTTCTAGAAGAATTCTTGTTGGAATCACAGGAAAAGAATCCCGATAGAATCTGTTTAGAAACTCCTGAAGTTTCGCGGAAGAATTCATAAATAAATCCTTGAAGGATTTTTTGGTGGAATTATTGATGGAAGCATTGGATGAGCCACTGAAGAAATTCCTATTTAAGTTTTTAAATAAATCCCTGGAGAAGTCTGTAGAAAAATTAATAGAAATAATCGCTGAAGAAATTGCTGCCGGAATTTGAATTTAAGGAGGTATCCTAGGTAAAAGCCCTGAAAGTCCTGGTGAAAATCTGGTGATGAATTTCTTAAGAATGTGATTGATGGAATCTTGGAACTAATTTCTAAAGAAATTCCTTATGGAATCTTTGAAAAGATTGTTATAGCAATCTCCGGAAGAATTATTGGACGCAGCCTTGGAGTAAGCTCTGAAGAATTACTGAAGAAATCACTTGAGGATTTTTTTGGATTGATCTTTGAAGGAATCAGTGCAGGAAATCCTGAATAATTTGTAGAGAAATCTTCGAAAGAATATCTGGAAGAATACCACCTAAAGGTATGACTGAAGGATATTCCCCGGAGGAATTTCTGTGGATAAACTTCTAGATGAATTATTGATTGAATTGTTCGTTCTAATCAAGTGTTCAAATTGAACAAATTCACTCTTAGTAGACCCCCTCACTCAGGAGCTGAGTTATTCTACGAGATCCCATTATCACACTGCACCGTGAAATTTTCCGTCCCAACTTGATTTAATTTCCGACAATTATTGCTGGAAGCGGTCAACCAAACAATTGGAAGGAAAAATATTATCAACTTCTCGGCTGATTTCGAGTGGAAACAAAGGAAAATGCCATTCCCGATCGCAACGCCATCCTTTTTTTTTCTGAATAGAAACCATAACGGCAATGGAAAGTAATTTTCTCGTTTTGTAATAATTTTCCCCGTTCATAATTTTTCTGCGTTGAACTTTTTTCCCCCCTTTTTTTTCCGTTCGCTGTTCATTGTGATCAACTTTCGGATTCTGCGGACTTCATTGTGCCGCCAGCGACGAATCCGGTCTCTATCGGTGTTTATTGGTCAGATTAGCGCAAAGTTTGTTTTTTCTTGTGTCGCTTTTCACAACATTTTTCCATTCGGCGAGTGGATTTTTTTCTGTTCTGTGTTGCGTTCGGTTTTGTTCGCAGCCGTGAAACTTTGAGAGGAAAGGGAGAATATTTCAACATCACTTTCGGCGTACGGATAGAAGTACGGTTCGGAAGCTGCTCGGAAGCTCGGTTCGTTGATTTTGCAGATACTTTTTTTAATCGACTTGAAAAGTTGTTGAAGCATTAAGGGTACTGATAACGGTAGCGAGGGCGATTGTTGTGCAGCAATTCAATTTTTTTAATGACCTTTGTTTAGTTCGAAGAACTTTATAATAATGATAATAAGTTATTGTTGATTATATGTATTGTGTTAAAAGAAAAAAATCGGATATTTTTTAGGGATGGCACCAGAAATTTCCCCAGTAATTGCATTAGCGTTATTCTCAGGATTTTTACCAGGCATTCGTTTAGACATCCTACAGGTAAATACTAGTATAGGTCGGACTCGATTATCCGGAGTTTCGATTTTTTTTCTAGCAGCATACACGAAAAACCCCCTTTTTCTTACCTACGTTCAAAACTGATATACCATTCATATTGTATATTACAATACTAAATTATCTCAAAAACTGATAAACAACAATATCCAAAAACATACTCCGGATAATCGAGTCGAAAATTCCGGATAATCGAGTCTGACCTTCTTCTTATTATTCTTCTTGGTATTAACGTCCCCACTGGGACAGAGCCGGCTACTCAGTGTAGTGTTCTTATGAGCACTTCCACAGTTATTAACTGAGAGCTTTCTTTGCCTAAGTTGCCATTTTCGCATCCATATAGTGCGAATATAGACTCGGATCACTATCTAGTTGCTGTATGTATGCGCTCAAAACTTTCGACAGTGAACAACTCGCGTCGAAGCCAAACGCCGCGGCTTAACATCGAGCGGCTACGGGACTCAGAAGTAGCCTAAGAATACGCGCAGCAGTTGGAAGTGGCCCTACCAACGGAAGAGAAGCTTAGCGCCACCACTCTTGAAGATGGCTGGAGGCACATAAGATCCGCCATAGCACTATGGGCCAGAAATAAAAATTTCGCGACAAAAGTCAAAAAACGTTTTTTCAATAAAATGAATTATTAAGATGAATTTCTCATTATTGAGAACATGTGTGATTGTATACCAACTATCTTATTTGATTAATTACATTATTTCATTGCACTTTATGGGGCTCAATATTGTCTAAACTGTAATATTTGAATTTCACCCTATATTAAGAAAATTTGGTATGAGGGGAAAAATGGCAAGAAAAATTATTGTGAGCACATTTTTGGAAAGCAAATTCAGTGCATTTTACATGTCTGGTATAAAAATAAAGTTCATTTTAAATTTTAGCATTGATTTTACAATGTACCAGTAATATTCACTAAATTTTTACTATTTCACTTTAAGAGTTAAGGTATTCCACCGTATTCGGCTTGCAACTATTATGAAGTGGAAGCCTAGACTCCACTCTTTCATGTGCTACCAAATGTTTTTGCATATATTTGCGGATGGCCGAGATACATCGGTTTAAGTACATGCGATAATTTAGTCAATTTTTTAACCCCGTATTTTTAACTTCGGTGCTGTTCATACAATCACAAATTAAAAAAGTTTGATTGGTATAAAATAACTAAAGCAATCATAATCCATTACACACTTAAATTATTTTACGGATTCCTGTAAAATCTCAACAGCTGAACAGTTCGGTGAAATAAATTAACGAAGTACGGTAAATTTTTACAGTATTCGGTGAAAAATTACCGTAATCCGTAAAATTTAGACGGAATTACGGTGTTTTATTTCACCGAACTGTTCAGCTGTTGAGATTACGGTGAAGTTCACCGTAAGAGCTTAGTGTGTACTTTTGAGCAAGTTTCCGTTTATAAGCTAGGTGACATCCAGAAATCTGGGTTGAGTCGGTTGAAAAATTACAAAAAATAATAATTTTGCTAATTTTCTCCGAGGCCATCATTTGTACGATATGATTAGACCACAACAGAGGAATCTGTTTGAGGTTCGCGATATAGGGACTACCCGAGTAACACACATGTTGTAATTGACGCATATTAACTAGAGTGTCCATTTTCCGGCCTTTTTGCTCGTCCCGGGATTCGGGACAAAAATCTATGCTTGTCCCGGGAAATCCCGGGATCCCGGGATTTATCAAATTTTCAATAAAACTAGCATTTCTGTTAAAATGGCAGTATACATTTAACAATACACTTTTTCAGTGAAATAAACAGGTAATGTAACTTTTCAAAATAATACGTTAATTATAGCAAATCACATTTCAGATAAGACTTTCTTATTCTGATGAAGTAACCTAACAAAAATCAAAACTTAACTAGACTAATTACGGGTTTGCTATGGATTTTTAAAAATTCTCTATAACACTTATGAATGGAAGTATGACAAAAACTTAAGTCATAATTTTAAAGCAATTTGCTTCAAATATTTGAAAAGTCATAAAAACTTTAGAACAAAAAAAACGATTGAAGATCATTGAAGGTATTGTAGATCATGTAGATCAGAAGTTAATTACTGAAAATTATTGACTGAAATGTCGTAAATCGCAAATCAGTCCCATCTGCATGTTGGTCAAAATTGAGTTGATATCAGTTTTTATTATATCTTCTAATAATCAGCTGCACTAACGAGAAATAACTTTTTGTTCAGTAAAATTAGAGAAAATTCCAAGTCAAATTGTCCCATAAAGAAAAGTAAACGCATGTCAGTTACTGCAGATTTTCACACCGTATAACACAAAAATGTATTATTTGGTCATCTCTATATTTTTCTTGGAAAGGTAACACAGTGAAAAGCAAATTATGAAAGTTTCATAGACATTATTAGATAGAAACATGTTCCAAACTTCCGGAGTTTTTTTTTAAATTTGTATGGAAAACGAGATTGAAAACTTCTAAGTCAATTTTCTCAATGCCATAGGCTTATAAAAACGTTGAAAAGAAAAGCATTAAATCTATGCAACTAGACAAAAAAATGTGTTTCTTACTTGATAAATTGATCTTTTCATGAAAATAATTACTTGTTCATTCTCTTTTTCATTATGGTTTTCTACTTTATCAAATAAGGTTGATAGTGAGGAAAATGCCATTGTTCTTCATTGAAATTTAGTGCTTTTCATCAAATTCTAGGTATATTTCGGGAATTCCGGGATTCCCGGGATGTCAGAAATAAAATCCCGGGAAACGGGAAATCCCGAAATTTGTCGAATCCTGGGATTTTTTGTCCCGGGATGTCCCGGGATGGACACTCTAATATTAACTCTTATATGATCAAATCTAGTCACATAAGAGTTAATATGCATCAATTATAACATGTGTGTTCCTTGGGTAATGCGTAGTTTCTGGACAACATCCAGGTAAAAAAAAACAACTCGAAGATTTATTTAAAAAAAAACAGATTTTTAAAGAAATATTAAACGGCTGAGATTGTTATGTGTCTATGTTTTTTTGTTCAGATCGAAGTGGCTTCAATTTAATATAGACATTTAGTAGAAATTTTCTAAAAAATATCATACAAACTCTGTTGGTTATTTTTCAACCAGGATTAAATCATTGGAATAATATTTTACAAAATTTATAAAAAAATAAGTAGAAATATCAAAAATTTGCCCGTTTCTAAGTTTGATGGTTCACATACAGTGAATTGATTTTCCCTTATAGATAATAAAATAATTAGGCAACCTCCTGTACTATCTTCCTAAACTACGTTGAAATATAAAAAATACAGTATAAACGATTGAAAGAAAATAAAAATAAAAAAGACAGCACCAAATGGCCAGGTCAATGGCCATCAACGAAGAATGTCAAAAAAATCGTTTGAATCCTTTTAAATTCCTGCCAGAAATTTAAGCGACTATTTAAGCGTAATGTTGTCGGGAGAATGTTACTAATTTAATCAGATAAACTATTCATTTGTACATAAAATAATCATCTTATTCCGGCGAAAAGAAATGAAGATTTTTAATTCTACTTGATTAATTTCAATTTAAAATCAATTTAATACGAGATCTGGACAAAAATTCACGTTTCTTATATAAGAACTTGCTGCGCGTAATCATATAATGGATTTCATAAGCTTGGGTTAACCAGATGTTCTGATGTTTTAACATATCAAGTCAGATGGAGGCCTACAGTTAAAATATTTCTGACAATAAGGTTTCGAAAGTGATTTTGATTGAAACGCTTCAAACAATTTGAAGTGTCACATTTTAAATCAGCATACCGTATACAAATATGTGTTTCATATTATCTTGTTCCATTTTGGACCATATCCATAAAACTTTCTGATGATTATATGGCTTTTCCATAGGTGAAAACAATATTGCGTTATAAAATTTTAATAGTGTATTAAATGCAAAATGTACGGTGAAAGACCAATAAATACATCAAATAAACAGTTGCCAATGCATTTCAAACATCTATGATAACTATGATCACATTTTTCATGCAATTTTTAACTGTTCTGAGAAACTTAACAGTGTACTTACTTTGAAATGTTTGAAACATATCTTTGAAAATGTACTATATATTTTGTAAAATGATGAGCGAATTTGAATAATAATGCCTTAATTGACATATTTTCCCAAATACTCTCAATCCTTATAAATATTCTCAATTCAATTCAAAATGCATCTAAGTCATCCCAAACATGACATTTTCATGCTTCCTCAAGTTTGTTCATTTTTGTTCATTTTGAAGGTGTTTGGAATTTTGTCGCGAAATTTTGTTTTCTGGCCCATAGTGCATAGGTAGCACCGCAACAGCAGCACTAGGTTCAGCGGCCCCGAATCAGAGAAACGACTGGTACGACGGTGAATGCGAGCAGTTGAAGAATGAGAAGAATGCAGCATGGGCGAGAATGCTGCAACACCGCACGAGAGCGAACGAGGCACGGTATAAACAGGCGCGGAACAGACAAAACTCGATCTTCCGAAGAAAAAAAGCGTCATCAAGAAGAACGAGATCGCGAAGCGTTGGAAGAGCTGTTCCGCGCTAAAGACACACGGAAGTTCTACGAGAAGCTTAACCGTTCGCGCAAAGGCTTTGTGCCACCCCAGACAACCAGAAATCGCATGAAAGTTCACGTTACAACTCGTTTGTTCATACTAATTACATCAAACTCGCTAAACACCGTGGATAAACTCATCAGATTGATGAGTTTCCTCGCATAAAACACTTCTTTTCTGAGTTCATTTGTACATTTTGTTTCGTCCCGTACACACGTACAAAGTAAGTCGGATCAATCCGTAGCAGCTGTCAAATCATCATTTGTTATCATAAGTTAAGTCGCATAAGAGCACAGGTTAGTTCTGTAGAATATTTATACACTCGCATTGTATGTTATTATTCATCACATAATATATGCACGCATATCGCCTCCACTTTTGTACGTAGAAGGCCGTTTCGCAACATCTTATAAGTGAAATTTTGCACATATAGAGCCTCCAGGTGATTTCGTTATACGTACATTTTGGTTGTCTGGGACAAGCCGACATGTGCAGAGACTGTGACGGAAATCTTCTCACGAACGAACGTGAGGTGGTCGAAAGGTGGCGGCAGCACTACGACGAGTACCTTACCCAAGCAACCAATAGTTCGGATTGTACTTAAGCAGTGAACTCCAGAGTTCACTTTTGGTACAAATCTAGTTTCAGTGAAACTTTTTCGCTGATTAAGAGAACACCATGGATATTAACCCGTATAGGCCTGAGTGAAAGCAAAAATTCTAAAACCCTCACCGCTTAGCGAATTCTTAATGGATTCAGATGATTTTTTGTCTGTATACTGGCACATATATCTAGTTTCTAGAAGTGGACAGAGGAACACGGAAATATTCTTGCGGCCGGAGTTATTCCGGTGGATCACCATTGGCGTAGCTAGGATTTTTTGCTGGAGGGGGCCTAGGGGGGGCCTGGCAAATATTAGTTTTATAGGAGTTATGTCAGTCGAATTAACCAGATTTTCACAAATTTCGTAGTTTTAACAGATTTTTATTGATTTTATTTGTTATTTTGTCTCATTTCGCGGTACATCAATGATATTTGTAATTTTATATTTTCGCTATGGAAAAGATTCATTCTTTTTGTAATCCAGTGAAAAATTCTTCAAGAATTCTTGCAAAAAAAAAAACTCACAAGGAATGTCCAACATGGTAATCAACCATGTGGTTTGAAGAGATTCCTTTTAGAACTAGTACGGGAATTTGTTCATGATTTTTTTTCGTACTTTTCAGTGATTTCTTCAAGAACTCCTTTTCACTGAGTTCGTCCTAGGATTCTCACAGAAAATTATTCCCAGACTTTTTGATCTCACCATAAAATATCTCGAAAAATTCGAATTGTTTAATTCTAAAAGAATTCCACCGGAGAGTGCTTTAGAAATTCTTTTGATCATTTCTCCTGGAAGGCCCTGTACGTAATTATCAAATATAAATTGCAATTGTAAGTTTGAAATATCCTCCAGTTGTTTATAAATAATTTGTTTAGAATGTTCAGAAATTACTAAGGGGTTTCTCCAAAAATTGGTACTAAAGTCTCACCAAAAATGTCTTCAAAATCACCAAGCAAGGATTTATTTCACGAATTCTCCTGAGAGTTCACCAACAGCTGAAGCAAAAAAATCGAAGCGAAAATCGAAGCAAAATAATTATTCAGACTTTCTGCAAAAAAAAATTCTTCCAGGTGTTGCTCTAGGGCTTCCTCGTAATATTCCACAAGAACATCATGAGTAATTAAAAAGAATTCAATTGGGAAAATGTTATTCATGATTTCTCAAAGAAGTTCTCCGCAGATCTGTCTGCATTTTTTCACATATATGTTTTTTTAGATTTCTCTAAAGACATCCACAGCAACATCCCACATGCCTTCAAAACTCTCACGAAAATATGTTTTTTTATATTTTCAAAAATGCCTAACTAAAAGTGTTTAGAGAATTCTAACATTCCGTTGAAGTTACTAGCGGAATACGTTCAACTGTTCTTTCAAAAACTCTTCCACGAAAAAATTCAAAATTTTCCCGAGTAATTTCTTAAGGAATTTCTTAGAGAACCGTATTATGGTTTTCCTAGAATCCTCCCGAAAAAATTACCAGAAATATCTCAGTACTTTCCAGAGATTTTTTTCTTTAAACAGCTCTAACGATTCATTTGGGAATTTATTGAAAAAAAAAAATTTCATCAGATGTACTAAGATTTTGCAATTTATTCTTGAAATTCTCGAAGAATTTCTTCAGAATATTTATCAAGTATTTTTCAAACTCTAGAAATAGCTTCATTTTTTCGGAATGGTAATCTCAGGAATCTTCCATTAATAACATTTAAAAAATTGCCCAAACTCTACATTTTTTTATTCAAAAACTTCTCCAGTAGATCTGTTCATATTAAAAAAAATGTCTGGAAATTTACCGGTCAAACAGTATTCGGAATTCAAATGCCAAGAACAATGTCTGGTCAAATTTTCAGCTCATTTGATACAGATTTCAGTATGCTTCAAGTTGGAAATGTGCTTTTGGGCTTATTTCAAGGTTTAAAAAATCATAACTAGCATGTGGAAAATCAAAACCACTTGCTTTTACCACTATTTGAAAGCTAATTCTAATCTGTTAAAGTTGGTCGAACACGCCAATAAGATTAAATTGAGTTTTAACATTGTTTGATCCAAATTTGTTCTCCATAGTACCCAGAAATTACATTTTTCTCAATATACATGGTATGTAATACACCCATTGCCATTATTTTTTCAGGCCCTAGTCAACGGGAATCAAACATAATACATTTATGAATTTCACAGCTTAAATGTTGCTTAAGGAAATAAATTACAATTAATGCCCAAAGATCGAACACCGCATTCTTTTTACTTCGGCTTTTTTAAAAGAACACGATTGGTGTTAAAACGGATGGAACTTATACTGAATGTATGTGTAATTAAAATCTTAGATAACATTTTATATGAACTTCAAAGTTTCATGATACTACTTTGAACATACTGATGTAGAAAAAATTAATTTTCCCTACCTTTTCAAACAAACATTTTTATTGATTTTTTGTACTACTGTAGAAGTTTAACGCGAAAATATTGCCGGTATTTTTAAGAACATTACCGAAGATGTAGTGTAGTAAAGCTCATAATGTAATATTTTAATGAATTTATAACTTGGGGGAAACTTATGCATTACTTAAATTTTTTTTGTGTAATTCCTTATAGACTTTCAGAAATCAGGAACCATACGCATAAGAATTCTGTAATTTATTTAACCTCCTCTATTTTACTTTTTTTAAAATTCTTTATTTTTTTTTAAGCATGGAAAGATTTTTGTACGAAGTTCCTCAAAGCGTCATGCGAAGGAAGGAAAAACAACAAAATGTTGAAGCAGGTAGAACAATAGATGGGCAACGGTGCAATAAAAGATAATTTATAATCTTTTCTCTATGTAATTTACAGGATAGTTAAAACCTCTCTAATTATTTAAAAAATAAAGCAATTTTCAAGAAGTTCCATCAGAATCTTCTTTAAAAATTATTCTTGAAATAAATCCCTCCTTGCAGTGATGCATTTTGAACTGAACGCGAGCCAAAAATGAACTGAACGCGTTCTAATTTTGCACGAGAACCTAGTAAGCGTTGAATTCTTGTGCAAGATTCTGAACCTGCTCATGAACGGCCGTTTAACTTCATTGAAAAGTTAAAACCTCGAAACAACTACATCAGACTATATTGAATTTATATCGTTCAAATAAATGGAACTTTAAATGTTTCTTAACATCCTTGCAATTTTTTCGCATTTAATTATGTCACATAACTGCTATGAAAACAGTTTTCATATCGCGTTCAATTTCCAGCTCGCACGGGTTCAAATTTTTGAACTGCTCAATGTGCAAGCCTACTTGATTTCTCGTTTAAAAGTTTGAACTGGAACGCAAACTGAACGCGTTCAAATGCAACACTGCTTCCTTGACTTCTGGTTTTCTAGAATTCTACCAGAAAGCCTCTAGAAATTCTGCCCTCGTATCGCACAAAAATTCAAACCATGAATATGGATTCTAACAATTCTAACACTGACCAATCGGTGTTTAGATAGACTGCAGCAAGTATTTCTGAATGATTTCTGGAAAACATTGAAGTACGTTTGTAATAACCAAATATTTGCCTTGTTTGCTGTAATGTTGAAGCTTATGAATTTCGTAATACATCTGTATCAAAATTTATACAGTCCTTGACTTATCTTTAGAAGGCTAAAATATCATCCAATCCGGTCTGTCTGAACACCGACCAATTGGTGAAATTATTTCTAGAGAAGTGTTTTAAAGAAGATCAATAAAAATTTATTTATGAATATCTTAATAAATCTTTTTTTTTTCATGGGGTTTTTCAACAAATTTCCTCTGAAGATTCGAAGGCAAGAGAAATTTCAAAAACAATTTTCCTTCCATTTCTGGAAGAATTCGGGGATTTGAAACAAAATTTCTAGAAAAAACATAGAAGATATTTTGACGCTATTTGTGATGTATTTTGGACACATTTTTTAAGGACTTTTGATGCACTTTGCAGAAGAATTTGTAATAAAATTATTGGGAAAAATATTTAAAGAAATTCACAGAAAAATTTCTAGTAGAACTTTCAGCAAAATGTCTCAGTATTAGATTTGACAGAATGAATGATTTTTCGGAGGAATTGCGAGGGAATACTGAACTGTTGAAAGATTTTTTAGGTAAATCCGGGAACATTCTCCGGGAACATTTTCCGGAATCAATTTACCAATAAAAAGTAGACATGAAAGGAATGGAGCTTTGAATAAGTCCTACAATATTACTCAACTATTTTCCAAGAAATTTGCAAAAGTTCTAAATCTACCCTTTCATATTCCATGAGGAATTTGACTATACTAAAATTCTATAAAGAATATTGAAAAGTTTTCTGAAAAATGTTGTTGAAATCTGTAGAAAATTAGTAATTTAAAGTAAATTTATTCCTGTGAAAATACTTAAAAAATTGAATCAAAATCAATCAAAGATTTTTTTGATGGATTTGTTTTACATATTTTAAAACCAGGTTAAATTTCTGCCATTCATCTGAAGAAAACTTGGCCATGCCGCAACTCCTTGAAAATTCAGCAACAAGAATTCTCGCTATGTATTGTTTGAGAAATTCCGCTAGTAATTTTAATAAAATTGACGCTTGTATATCAGTATTTTTTGCAATGAGATTTTGAAAAATTGCGCTTATCGCATACAACAAGAAGCTAGTTATGCTGATGCTGTGTGAGACAAGCATGGTGTTCTCTAAAATAACGTAACTACTGAAGAGATTTTTGTCAATAACAAGAATCAAGATATTGTTGTTTGATGAGGGGGACTTTAACCTGACGGTCATTCGTCCCTTACAAGAGCCAAGTACATTGATTGAGATGATTTTGCTTCGTGTTAATTTTTATTTTAATTTTTATTTTTACTATCATCAAAAATTCTGGGGGGGCCTGAATGATTCTGGAGGGGGCCAGGCCCCCCCGCCCCCCTGTTCCTACGCCAATGTGGATCACTGGGTCAAGTCGGGTAAGGAGGGTACTGTGCGTTTGTGCCCCTGAAGGTAGGCAAATTTCAAGTCACAGATAATTTCCGGAATTGGCTATAATGTGGCCACTATATGACGGAATTTTAAGAAAATTGCATCAGTGTACACCTTTTGAGAAACAATGGAATTGGATAACTATGAGGTTTGCATTTGATTAATCCTACAAATTACCATTTTCGGGTCCCGGGACGCCTTGAACTTACGATAAAGTGGCCTATTTGTATCTGATCATATGTGCCAAGCTTATGGGAGCGCATTTTAGTGCACAATTATGTTTGATTTCTGCTTTTCGAGAATTGAAACGGTTTAGTATCCAATAAATCTATAGCTGGTTCTTCCGGGCATTACGTCCGAATGGCCATTTCCGGTATATTTTAAATGGTGCAAAACTCTTCATTTATAATGTTGAATATCAGATCTTTATGATTTATGCAAATTGAAATGATTGTCATCGCAAATAAATAAAGGTAACGTAGCATGTCCCAAAAAATAGCCCTTTTTTACCTGACTTGACCCAGTGACCCACCGAAATAACTCCGGCCACAGGAATATTTCCGAGTTCTTCTGGCCACTTCTAGAAACTAGAAATGTGGGCCAGTGAACTGACAAAAAATCATTTGAATCCGTTAAGATTTCGCTGAGCGGTGAGTGTTTCAGTATGTTTGCTTTCACTCAGGCCTATACGGGTTAAATGAACTTCATTCTCAGAGAAGTAATTTATGAACTCATCAACAACTTGAAAGTTCAGAACAAGTTTGAATTGAACTTCTTTTGTGCTTGAATGTAACAATCAAACTTAAACGAACTTTATGTAAACTGTAAAGTTCGGTTAACTACTTAAAAAGGGAGCTGATTAAGCCAAAACATGCCCTTTTATCCGAACTTTTGGTTGCTTGGGTAATGGTGATGTAGCCAGTAGCGGCGGTGGCACGTAAACAACTTTGGGAGCACGCGCGGACGACGAAAGACTTCCGCCTCCAGATCTCCAAGAGGTAGAAACGGAGATTAGACGGTTGAAAAACAACAAAGCCGCTGGAGTGGACCAACTTCCGAGCGAGTTGCTAAAACACGGTGATGATGCACTGGCAAGAGCGCTGCACTGGGTTATTTCCAAGATATGGGAGGAGGAAGTATTGCCGGAGGAGTGGATGCAAAGTGTCGTGTGTCTACAAAAAGGGCGACAAGTTGGATTGCGCCAATAATCGTGCGATCACAATTTTGAGCGCCGCCTACAAGGTACTCTCCCAAATTCTATGCCGCCGTCTATCACCAATTGCTAGAGAATTCGTTGGACAATATCAGGCAGAATTTATGAGCGAACGAGCAACAACGGACCAGATATTCGCCATCCGCCAGGTGTTGCATAAATGCCGTGAATACAATATAGCCACACATCATTTATTCATCGATCTTAAATCGGCCTATGATACAATCGATCGAGAACAGCTATGGTTGATTATGCACGAATACGGTTTCCCGGACAAACTGATAAGATTGATCAAGGCGACGATGGAGCGAGTGATGTACGTAGTCCAAGTATCAGGGACACTCTCGAGTCCCTTTGAATCTCGCAGAGGGTTACGGCAAGGTGATGGCCTTCCGTGTTTACTGTTCAACATTGCTTTAGAGGGTGTGATAAGAAGAGCGGGGATAGACACGAGTGGCCCGATTTTCAGAAAGTCCGTTCAGTTACTTGGTTTCGCCGACGACATTGATATTGTTGCACGCAACTTTGAGACGATGGCGGACACGTACATCCGACTAAGGGCTGAAGTTAGGCGAATCGGACTGAACATCAATGTGTCAAAGACGAAGTACATGATAGCGAGGGGCTCAAGAGAAGACACGGCACGCCCCCCACCTCGAGTTCATATTGACGGTGATGAAATCGAGGTTGTCGAAGAATTCGTGTACTTGGGCTCACTGGTGACCGCCGACAACGACACCAGCAGAGAAATCCAGAGACGCTTCGTTGCTGGAAATCGTGCCTACTTTGGACTCCGCAGAACGCTCCGATCGAGCAAAGTTCGCCATCGCACGAAGTTGACCATCTACAAGACGCTGATTAGGCCGGTACTCCTCTATGGGCACGAAACATGGACCCTACGTGCAGAGGATCAACGCGCCCTTGGTGTTTTCGAACGGAAGGTGTTGCGGACCATCTACGGCGGAGTGCAGATGGAAGACGGAACGTTGAGAAGGCGGATGAAACATGAATGGCACCAGCTGCTGAGAGAACCAACCATTGTCCACCTCGCAAAAATTGGGAGGCTGCGGTGGGCCGGGCATGTCACCAAAATGTCGGATACCAACCCGGTGAAAAGGGTTCTCGAAAACAATCCGACCGGCACAAGACGACGTGGTGCGCAGCGAGCAAGATGGGTCGATCAAGTTGAGGACGATCTGCGGACCCTTCGCAGAATGCGTGGCTGGCGACGGGCAGCCATGGACCGAGTCGAATGGAGACGTCTCCTACATACAGCAGAGGCCATCCAGGCCTTAGCCTGATTGGTAAGTAAGTAACCTCTTACTTTTTTATCTATAGTAGGGTTCAAAAAAGCTTCAAAAGCCGGGCCTGTTGTGTGGGCACGGTGTGGGACTCACGTTAGGTGTGCTTAACCACTAAAAAACTTTCCCTACTGTAACTTCATCGAGGGAGGGCTGTGCTCATGCACTTCGTCAATCTCAGCCTCTAGCTGTTCTGCTAGTTCACTGTTGGAGCTTTATGTCGTCAAAAACGCTGCGATTCCGGTTCACTGGCGCTCCGACGATTCAAGCCGGTTATACGCTACGTACTACTACCGAGCAGGAGCGTGAAGAACGACGGGCGGTGTTCACCGCTGCCAAAGTCTGCTGAAGTCCGAGATAAGGGCATGCAAAAAGGCCTGCTTCGAGGGACTCTGTCAGAGTGCCAACGCGAACCCGTGGGGTGATGCCTGCAGGATCGTAATGGCGAAGACAAGAGGTGCAATTGCTCCTACGGAGCAGTCTCCACAGATGCTGGAGGGGATCATCGAGGGGCTCTTCCCGCGCCACAACCCTAGCCCATGGCCTCCTTTTATAGGACAGCCGGGGATTGGGGCTGGCGATGAGGATAGAGTAACTGATGAGGAACTTGTAGGGATTGCAAAATCCCTAAGCATGGGGAAGGCACCAGGTCCGGACGGAGTTCCAAACCTGGCCCTCAAAGTCGCAATCTTGGAGGCTCCCGGTATGTTCAGATCTGCTATGCAGATATGCCTGGACGAGGGAGTATTACCAGATGCGTGGAAGAGGCAGAGCCTGGTACTATTGCCAAAGGCGGGGAAACCACCCGGTGACCCGTCGGCGTATAGACCAATATGCTTGATTGACACGGTGGGGAAAGTGCTCGAGAAGATCATCCTCAACAGACTGTCGAGGTACACCGAGGGTGTAAATGGTCTCTCAGGCAACCAGTTCGGCTTCCGGAAAAGGAGGTCCACTGTAGACGCTATTCTGACGGTTAAGAAAACCGCTGAGATAGCACTCCAGCTTAAGAGGAGGGGTATTCGCTACTGCGCAGTAGTGACTCTGGATGTAAGGAATGCATTTAATAGTGCCAGTTGGGCGGCTATTGCTGATGCGCTCCTGCGTCTGGGGATACCCGAGTACCTGTACAAGATTCTCGGAAGTTACTTCCAGAATCGGGTATTAGTCTATGACACAGAGGTGGGTCGGAAGTGCTTTCACATAACCTCAGGAGTCCCGCAAGGTTCCATCCTGGGTCCTGGGTTATGGAATGTCATGTACGACGAGGTGTTGAGATTAAAATTCCCGGCGGGTGTGGTCATCGTTGGCTTTGCCGACGATATTACGCTGGAGGTCTACGGTGAATCGATCGAAGAAGTGGAATTGACTGCAGCCCACTCGATCGCAATTGTGGAGGAGTGGATGAGCTCCAGGAAACTGGAATTGGCTCACCACAAAACTGAGGCTGTTGTTGTCAACAGCCGAAAGTCGGTGCAGCAAGCGGTGATCAGTGTAGGCGACTGCACAATCACTTCGAAGCGCTCCGTCAAACACTTGGGGGTGATGATCGACGACAAGCTTACCTTCGGTAGCCATGTCGATTATGCCTGAAAGAGAGCCTCCACAGCTATTGTGGCACTGTCCCGGATGATGTCCAATAGCTCTGCGTTGTACGCCAGCAAGCGTAAGCTTCTGGCCCGTGTCGCTTCGTCCATACTGAGGTATGGTGGCCCGGCTTGGGGCACGGCTTTGAGTACCGATAGCTACCGTAGCAAGCTAGAGAGTACTTATAGGCTAATGTGCCTGAGGGTTGCGAGCGCGTACCGTACCGTGTCACACGATGCACTTTGTGTCATCACCGGTATGATGCCTATTGGTATCCTTATCATGGATGACATAGAGTGATTCGAAAGGCGCGGCACAAGAGGCATACGCAGGACTGCCAGACGGCCTCCATGGTCAAATGGCAGCGTGCGTGGGACAGTTCCACCAAGGGAGTGTGGACTCACAGGTTGATTCCGTGGTTAGATATCTGGGTCAATAGGCGCCATGGGGAACTAACATTCCACCTAACACAGGTCCTTTCGGGTCATGGATGCTTTAGACAATATCTACACCGTTTCGGTCATGCGGGTTCTCCCGAATGTCCAGTTTGTGCAGGTTTAGAGGAAACGGTGGAACACGTTTTGTTCGTGCTGTCGTGGCGCCGGCCTACTGGGTGGATACGAGCCTCTGGTTGTTCGGGGCAGGTGGAGGCCCCTTCGTCAGCAATCCCAGCTGGTGCTAGCTGATAGGGCCTGAGCCTTCAGTAGGTCAAATTGCGAAGCCCGCAGTATCAGTTCTTGATACCTGCGGTGCAGCTGGGCGCGGGCTTAGTGGTCGACCCTGCCCGCCTTCAGCGGACAACGGGAGGTGAGGACCACCCGGGAAGCTGGCAATGCGCCAGCATGCTACCTTGGTGGACCCCCATAAGCGTGTCATCGATGTTCGTTGCTGCATGGCTACGCAGCTAACCTGGAGGATGCGATGTGCAATAGCCCCTCTCCGAAGCAATGCCTTCTTGGTAGTCCCGGAGAGACGAAGGGTTTGGCGGCAATGGAAATGGTTTAGTGGGTCGGGGGTGTAGTCCTGTTTACTGCTTGTACGTAGTAAATGGTCCCCAACCCCACACTCCCGGACCTCGGTCCGGAGTCTGTTGAGCAGATTATCCTCCCATTGCTTAGAAGGAAAAAAAAAATACGCTACGTACTACTCAGAGTAGTCCTCGGCGGTGGATCTATCCCACTCCGACGAAGATTTCCCCGGCGGCGGAAGATCTCCCGAACCGATGATATCCGGGCAGATGCCGAAGTCGGTCCTGGGATTCCGGTGAAGGGAAACTGAGCTGAGCGATGGTAACGAGCGTTACGTAACAGATCATACAATCTGGCGTCGGTTGCTTCCGGTCCCAAGGCTGGAAAGTATTCAGCTGGTAATGACGAGGCGGTCTGGCATTTGGAGGTGAAGTGGAGTTTTCTGTTCGGATTTCGACTCGACAGAGGCTCGCTTCCCTCGTTGTCCTTCGGAGTATTGGGTGTCCTGACCTTCACCCTTTGTATGTTAGCAGAGGCAGTTTTGCACTGCTTGCAGAACAGTTCTGCAGTGCACTGGTACCGTGTTTTCGACGCAACGTGTGCACTGGCGGCTTCTTCCTGGATATTTGTAGAATCTTGTTCTTCCAGGTGTATCTTACAGCAGCGTCCGCAAATACGCTGGGGGTTTGTCATGCGCTTTCAAAGATGTTAGGGATGATTCATGTTTCACAGCTGAAAAAAAACAGTACAACAGCATTTAAGGCTGATATTGTTCCAGATTGAAACATTACAACAGCATTAAGGCCATGGGCTCAATAGAGTATGGTCAGAGAATAAATTTATGCGATTTGGCGGCCATAAGTATAATGCGTGGCAATGTCGGGTTAGTTAATAAAATTATAACCCTTATCCTCTACTTCTAACGTTACACCTCCACTGGGACGGAGTATGCTTCTCAGCTTATTAATCATAGAGCACTTTCCCAGTTATGAACAGGGAAATTTAGTAATCTATGTTGTCATTTTGCAGTTAAACGTAAGCAAAATCAATCTTTGAAAGATTTGCGTTTTCAAATTTTGTTAGAGCGTGGCTAGCCACGCTGGGTAAGCTAGTATAAATTTAAAATCCCAGAACTTCCTGTTTGTCGGTAACGCTTTGAAATGTTTCATTGAACACAACGGCATAAATTTTGGAGCCCTTTAACAGTTTATTTGAATGTCAGAACATTAAAAAAACGACAATAAATTATAGAATACTAAAAGATCTATTCGCTAAGCTCTTCAAAATCAAACGAGGCGTTTTGAATTCGGCTACCTACTCGAACTGGCAATTACTTCACACTCTTGAAATTAATTTAATCACCTAAATGAAACCTCTTGCAGAGCTTCATCGTTCAACGTTAACCGGAATGGTCTCGTCAATCGATGCATTGCATACCTTCTCCAATTCCAACTAAATAGATAGAGATCCATCCGTTAGGCATTCCCATCGTGTCGCTTGAATTTCAAGTCCCAAGTGAGGAGCGAGCGGAATGTGCGAAATCAATCAGGAACGCGATTGAATTGTGCCATGGGATGCCATGGAAAAGCGTGGCAGTTCTGCTGCATTCATTCCGTGAAACGTGGCCACAAATTAATGACAACCACCTACCACACTGACTGTGTACTGGGAATCGTTCCGGGAGACACATTTGGGCTGACTTGATGGGATTCCAATTGAAATTCAATTATATGGGCACTGATTTTCAGAGGATGAGACCGATTGATGCAAAATTGACCGGTCGTTGTGGTTTGATTGATTATCAGTTCCAAGAAGGTGCTTCAACCTGGGAGGTGGTTCTGATTATTTGACATCAATTGATGTTGGAAATTTTCGTATTAAATCCGATAGAAGCAAATGTAGACTATCTCCATCTTAATGTTGAAAAATATTTTATTTAATACAGCCCGACGTTTCGGTCACGGATTTTGACATTTTTCATGGGTGAAATTTGTCTCGAAATCTCGAAATCGAAATCGAATCGAAATCGAAATCGAATCGAAATCGAATCGAAATCGAATCGAAATCGAATCGAAATCGAATTGAAATCGAATCGAAATCGAATCGAAATTGAATCGAAATCGTATCGAAATCGTATTGAAATCGAATCGATTCGAAATAATCCCGAAATCGAATTTGAATCGAATCAAAATAAGTTATTCTATACTTGTCTTCTAATGAAAATTGTTCATCCATCTTCAAACGTTTTACGAACCTAAATTTACTCATTGTCATAATCTACAGAGCATGTTAATACGATTGTCCCCATCAAAATGAAACAACGTAGCGTCAAGCTCTTGTTTATTCATCCATTCTAACCAGTCAAATAATATGAAAGCTCGTCATCATTTAGGGGCACGTGCCAATTTATGGCAACCTCCTGCACTTCCTCACCCTTTCCAAGCTTTAGAAAATCACTTCAACGTGCAATTTGCAACCCAAGACAGTAAACCCCGTATAAAAGCACACAGTCATAGAAGTGCTCGACTGCTCGACGACGTGTGACTGCTCCGATGTCAGTCAGCGTGGTTCGTGACAATTACCAGCTCGGAATATAAAAACGAGTGATGAGACAATGCGAGATGATGGGACACTTTCTCCATGGATGGGAGCCACCTATAATGGGGCAGAAATTTGTGGAATCATCGGAAAAGCGTGTCACATTTTTCTGAGTTTTTGTTTTCGGAGGAGGGGAAACGTAAACTGAGTTAGGGCTTCAACTTTTACCATTTCTTGTTCGTTGGAAACTGAATTTAAAGTCGAAACAAAGCACATTTGATGGAGGTGAGTGGCACATTTGACTGCGAAGAAAGAAGTAAAATCATCACAAACGTCGCCGACATGATTTGATTTTTGTCATCACAAAATATCTCCTCTGCTAAATGGCAAAATTTCGGAGAGGGACGCCGAGGAGAAATAAAAGAAACACGGTTTTATTGCCGAGCAACCGACGCCTCAAAACCGGAGTTGCTTTATCTCGGTCGAAAATGGAGCCTACGCTCGATGTGAGCGGCACATTTTACGACTTTTCCAAATTGATAACACGTATAGAGGAGTTTTTGGTCCTTCTGATGTCTTGGTAGGCTAACTGTTTCAAAGTTTTAATCTTTAAATGGAACATGAATGCCATTGCCATTGCCATGCCAAAACTTGCGACAGCAATGATCACAGGATCTCCAGCCGTTCTTGCCCTTTGTGGCAGTTTGAGAACACCGTTCAGCGAGTAAAGGTCGACCAAGGAATCTCGTATCCAGCAGCCCGCCGATTCGTTGAACAAAACCGTGGTGGAAAATCTTTCGCTAACGTTGTAGGGCCTCCTCCCAAAGATGCCCTGCAGGTGACGAACGAAAGGATCGATCAGCTAACAGCTGTCCTGGCTTCAAAGGATGCCGAAATTGCCGAACTTCGCGCAGCTCTTGTGACTAGCGAAACCCCCCCGGCGGTTATCAATCACGAAATTGAATCCCTTAAAACTATCGTCGCCAACCTAGCAAGACAAATCCAACTGCGAACGGACCAAATATCCGTCTTTCTCAAGGCTGTCATGCCTGCCGCCAACCTCTCCGCGTCATCAACCAATCTAATGCCAACCTCCGGGCCACCAACCACCACTCCCGTGCCCATCAATATCCCTATTGCCGCCGCTCTTGTAGACACTGCTTCTGCAGTAGTAAGTAAAACCGAGCCAACAGTTCAACTAATTGATCCACTATTGGAAACCGTTTTTACTGATTCCGATAGTCCCTCTGTGGAACTCAGTACCTCGCACGGAGAAAATATTATCCTCGCCTAGTACACCAAAGCCCACCCGTCTTAAAGCTACTCTTCCCGTAACCGCTAGGATCCGATCCGATTATGACACGGAATAAGCGTACTATAAGCACGCTATCCCGCACTGAAAATTTCTCCCAGCAGCAGAAAAAATCTAAGCACAAAAGCTCCTCGGACAGCTTGGGGGCCATTCCCAAATCTCGGTAAGACCATCAACCCTATTTTATCTTCTCACCGCCACCCCAACGAAACATTATCACAAACCATACCTCGCCTTCCCGCTATGAACTCCCCAACCAGCAGCGCAATGCAGAACACATGGCTTCAGGTCGTCTGGGCGCCGGCGAACTGGAAGCCTTGTCCCAACCAGAATCGCCGGGTCGACCTAGCAATCTACCTAGCCAATCATTACGATCCGTCCATCCTCCTTGATAGTCGGGGTGCCAGTGTCCCGGAAGTCTTACACCAACCGGAATCGCTGGGCTGACTTCGGCATCTTGGAAGCGATGCGGATGAAGAGCTCCGGCAAAACTATCGCTGCCCAGTTATATCTCCCGGTAGCCGGGGCACCGTCGGTGCGGACGTCTCCCACACCGGAACTGGCGGACTACCCTCGGCGCCGGGGGGAGACCTGGATGAGGGAAGTCTGGCACATACGCCTACTACCCTGGACGACGTGGGAAGTGAAGGCATGCAAATAGTCGGGACGCGTCGGGCTCTACCCGCTACCCCGAAGGACTACGTGGGAAGTGAATCGTCTACAACCAAGTAAACGTTCAAGCACCCAACTCCAGTAACGCATCCAGCTCGAATAACAAGAAAAGGTTATTATCGACCCTCGCAACTCCCTTTTTCCCCTCCGTCGGGACATCTCTACACTCGGTGGGCTCATCTTCCGGTCCTGCCGTATGTGGAGCTCTGTCTTGTTCGGCAACCAACGACGAGAACGAAGTACCTGCTCGATCCTTTTTGTCCACCGTTGAATCTTCTTCAACCCTGGTGGTTTCACCCCTCCGGTGACTCACTGGCGATGTTTTGGATATTTCGTACTCCGATACCACCCACTACCAATCTTCCACCGCAAATATAAGTTACTCCATCCCGACATTGCCGAAATCGTCTAAGTTCGGCCTACAATGGAACATGAACGGCTTCCTGAACAACCTAGCTGATCTTGAACTTCTGGTGAGCTACGACCCTCCTTGGATCTTGGCACTCCAAGAAGTCAACCGAGTAACAATCGAACAGCTTAATCGTTCCCTCGGTGGCAAATACGAGTGGACCTCGAAACGAGAAGGTAACATCCGCCGTTCTGTCGCTCTCAGGGTATTAAAGTCAATCCCGTTCACCTTCCTGGACATTGACTCTCAACTACCAGTTGTTGGAGTTAAGCTTCGTGGAAGTATTACAATATCCGTATCCTACCTATACCTACTATGCGGAAACTTTCCTGACCTACGTGGAACTGTAGAGAACCTCATCCGTCAGCTTCCAGAACCAAGAATGATAGTCGGGGCCCTTATCGCACACCATCCGGCATGGGGCGGTTTCCGTTCACACGCAAGAGGCATAATGTTGCTGGATCTTCTCGAGGACAGTGATCTCACTATTCTTAATGATGGCTCTCCAACATTCTTTAAGGGCTACTACTCAACAGCAATTGACGTTTCAGCTGTTACCCGATCAGAGATCCGGCGTTTTCACTGGAATGTCAACTCGGATCCATGCGGAAGCGATCATCACCCCCTGCTAATCTCAGTAGCCGCCGAGGCTCCTGCCACCACTAGACGACCCCGTTGGTTGTATGACCAGGCGGATTGGGCCGCCTATAACAACAACATCTGCGCATCAATCAGTAATCATCAACCAAGTAGCATATCTGAGTTTTCGGCTATCCTAACCCAAGCGGCAAGCGTTTCAATTCCCAAGACAAGCAACACACCTGGCCGTAAGGCTCTCCCTTGGTGGTCCCCGGAGATTAAAAAAGCTATCAAAAGACGTAGAAAGGCTCTCCGAGCCGTTAAGAGATTGGACCGCATTCATCCAAACAGAGCAGCGGCTTTGGACAGATACCGATCTCAGCGCAACGATTTCGGGTCATTCGGGATGCTAAACGGGCTTGTTGGGAAGAATTTCTCGACAGCATCAATGCTTCACAATCAACTTCTGACCTATGGGCTAAGGTCAACGCCCTTAACGGCAAACGATCCGCCACCCCGCCTACTCTTCTTATTGACGGAAACAACACAGCGGACCCGACCGTTATTGCGAACGGCCTAGGCAAATATTTTGCCAGCCTGGCTGTCTTTGGTAGCTACGAACCGGAATTCGTACGACGTTCCGGGGCTACCGCCGGTGACATAACAAATTTTAACGTGCCTGCGAGCAACTCGCAGCTCCACATCAACCTACCATTCTCAGCAGGAGAACTACAGCATGCCTTGAGCAGAAGTAATGGCAAATCCGCCGGCCCTGACGACATCGGCTACCCAATGCTAAAGAAACTGGAGGGACCAGGGAAGCTAGTTTTGCTCGAACAGATCAATAATCTTTGGCTGGGTGACTCCTACCCGCTAAAGTGGCGAGAGAGTTTCGTTATTCCGATCCCTAAGCCCGGAAATCTGATACGGGAACCAGCAAGCTACCGTCCGATTGCTGCTTCTCGAAGGTAGTAGAGCGAATGGTGAACCGCCAGCTAACACACCATCTACAGCAACACGGTCTACTCGACCACCGGCAGCACGCTTTTCGGCCTGGTTATGGCGCAAACAACTACTTTGCAGCTCTCGGCGAAGTGCTGAAAGAGGCAAGTGATAGGAACCATCACACTGAGATGATTTCTCTGGATATCTTCAAGGCTTTTAACCGGACCTGGACACCATTTGTCCTAGAAAAACTAGCCAGTTGGGGCCTAATCGGCCACATACTGCACTTCCTAAAGAACTTTCTCACCAACCGGTCCTTTAGGGTGGTAATCGGTGATACCAAGTCCACCACCTTTAATGAAGAAACTGGCGTACCACAGGGATCCGTCATATCGGTAACCCCTTTACTAGTTATGATGGACGGAGTATTCGATGATCTGCCAACCGGAGTGCAGATTTTTGTCTATGCGGACGATATAGTCATCGTAGTATCTGGTCCAACAACCGTAGCTACACGCAGAAAAGCACAAGCAGCTGTTTCTCGAGTGGCCAAATGGGCTGCCTCCGTAGGCTTCACCATGTCGGCATCTAAAAGTATCCGATGCCACATATGTCCATCCGGACATAAGGTCAGTGGGCCCCCGATTGTAATCAACAACCAAGCCATCCCTCTTCGTAAAACTGCAAAAATCCTTGGGGTTACCTTCGACCGCAGCTTATCTTTCAAGCCCCACTGTGAAGCAGTCAGATCCAACTGTCTTAGCCGCCTGAATTTAATAAAATCTCTCTCAAGTCCACACCGCAGCAATAATCGAGCAATTCGGCTCCGTGTCGCTGCAGCTCTAATCGATAGTCGACTTTTCTACGGTCTGGAAACCACATTCTTGGCGATGAACAGACTGATTGACACACTGTCTCCCATCTATAACCGCTACGTGCGAATAGTTTCCGGTCTCCTCCCATCTACCCCAGCCGCTGCTGCTTGCGCT
Source organism: Aedes aegypti (assembly GCF_002204515.2). Lineage (NCBI taxonomy): Eukaryota > Metazoa > Arthropoda > Insecta > Diptera > Culicidae > Aedes > Aedes aegypti. The sequence goes on along the minus strand of NC_035107.1, from coordinate 37,583,173 downwards.
GAAGCCGGCGTTCTGCCTTCCCGTTACCTAATTACTGCGACACTTTGCATGAAGGCGGCCGCCTTCGCAGAGAAGACTGATTGTAATGCTAGAATCCGCCTCCTAGAAGAGGCCGACAATTTGCTCGACAGCATAGCTGCCACGAAACTCCCCCCAGTCGCCAAGGTCCACTGGTACGGCGAGCGTGACTGGCACCGCTTATCACTCAAATTCGACAGTAGAATAAAAAACAACTTCAGGGTAGGAGACTCGTCAACGCGGCTGCGACAATCCGTCGCTGAGGTCTTGCGGACAGACTATGCAGCACATCAGCGGCGTTATACCGATGGCTCTCTCTCAGTGCAAGGGGTTGGAATAGGCATCGCGGATGACGAACTTGCGATAAGCCTCAGCCTTCCCGGACAATGCTCGATTTTTACCGCCGAAGCCGCTGCTATTTTCTTTGCCGCTACTGAACCAACCACTCGTCCGATCATCATAATAACCGACTCAGCCAGTTGTTACTTCGCGCTTCAATCGGAGGCTCCCCGTCATCCGTGGATTCAGGGAATAATCAGACATGCATCACCCGATGTCACCATCATGTGGGTTCCAGGGCACTGTGGCAGTCCGGGGAATAGCACCGCTGATCACCTAGCTGGATCCGGCTACTCCAGCCGTCGGTATACCACAACGGTTCCGCGTTGATGCTTGGGCGGACCTCAAATCGATGAAGGACCAAAAATTAATCTCCAGGTTAAGAACTGGTCATACAACGATCTCCCACAACCTAGGGGGGACACCTTTCCACCGGGTCTGCGAGGTTTGCAGTATAAACAATACTGTCGAGCACGTAATCTGCGTATGCCCGCTATACGAATATTTGAGACAGATGCACGGAATTCCAGGCAGCATCCGAGACGTCCTTCAAGACGACCCATCCTCGATAGCATCATTGATATCCTTTGTCAAAAGCGCTGGATTATATTTTAAGATTTAAGCTTTAGGCAACCGGACCTAACGCTTTAGTTCCCCCGCTATATGTTAGTTTGTAATGTTTCAGTTCCTCGGATTCTGTTTGTGTTGTCGTGTGATTTTGTTTTTTCATCTTTTAATTGTCTCAGTGATAAACTCTGGCAAGTAACTCTGCGAAGATCCTAGATTTAAGCCAAACTACTTTGTAGCTGTTTTCCAGACGAGCCCATCTGGCTCGTTCTGTTTACTGGACCGGCAGAAAATCCCTAAATAAAAAAAGGAAGAAAAAAAAAAGAATTCCATGCCATTGCCATGCCATTGCCATGCCATTGCCATGCCATTGCCATGCCATTGCCATGCCATTGCCATGCCATTGCCATGCCATTGCCATGCCATTGCCATGCCATGCCATTGCCATGCCATTGCCATGCCATTGCCATGCCATTGCCATGCCATTGCCATGCCATTGCCATGCCATTGCCATGCCATTGCCATGCCATTGCCATGCCATTGCCATGCCATTGCCATGCCATTGCCATGCCATTGCCATGCCATGCCATTGCTGCCATTGCCATGCCATTGCCATGCCATTGCCATGCCATTGCCATGCCATTGCCATGCCATTGCCATGCCATTGCCATGCATTGCCATGCCATTGCCATGCCATTGCCATGCCATTGCCATGCCATTGCCATGCCATTGCCATGCCATTGCCATGCCATTTGCCATGCCATTGGCCATGGCCATTGCCATGCCATTGCCATCCATTGCCATGCCATGCCATGCCATTGCCATGCCATTGCCATGCCATTGCCATGCCATTGCCATGCCATTGCCATGCCATTGCCATGCCATTTGCCATGCCATTGCCATGCCATTGCCATGCCATTGCCATGCCATTGCCATGCCATTGCCATGCCATTGCCATGCCATTGCCATGCCATTGCCATGCCATTGCCATGCCATTGCCATGCCATTGCCATGCCATTGCCATGCCATTGCCATGCCATTGCCATGCCATTGCCATGCCCATGCCATTGCCATGCCATTGCCATGCCATTGGCCATGCCATTGCCATGCCATTGCCATGCCATTGCCATGCCATTGCCATGCATTGCCATGCCATTGCCATGCCATTGCCATGCCATTGCCATGCATTGCCATGCCATTGCCATGCCATTGCCATGCCATTGCCATGCCATTGCCATGCCATTGCCATGCCATTGCCATGCCATTGCCATGCCATTGCCATGCCATTGCCATGCCATTGCCATGCCATTGCCATGCCATTGCCATGCCATTGCCATGCCATTGCCATGCCATTGCCATGCCATTGCCATGCCATTGCCATGCCATTGCCATGCCATTGCCATGCCATTGCCATGCCATTGCCATGCCATGCCATGCCCATTGCCATGCCATTGCCATGCCATTGCCATGCCATTGCCATGCCATGTTTTATTGGGTGGTAGGTCATTTGGCATAAAGTCGTTTGGCATAATGGTCGTTTGGCATAATAGTCGTTTGGCATAATGAGTCTGAAACCAAGAATTTATTAGAATTTTTTTACGTTTCTATTGAATCTTTCTGATGACATCAGGCTTGTTTTGAAGTCAATTGATACAAAAAGACACTTTATTCAACAATCATATGCTCTTGAGTAGACTAAAGCATTTAAGGAAAGTTATTGCCAATAGTATTTTATTATTTATCCAGAAATTACCCTTCATTCAAATATTAATTCTTCTTTTGAGTTTCGCTATTGAAATATTTTTTTTTGCGCTGGTGATTTTGATATATTTAGCACAAATTAACCCTTCTTTCAAATATTCTACTTTTTTCTAAATATGATATAGCCATAATTATAAGTAAAAGGACTGTTGTTTGAAAATTAAAATAAATTTCACCTTCTTTTAAACATAGGTTGTTCTTTGGGGCTATATATTTTTTAGATATTTTTTTGTTTCCATCTGACAAAGAGGTGGCAATCGGTAACATTGATCTACTTAAGTTACTGACGAAAAGAGAAATCGATTACTGCTGTTACTTCGATGGATTGTGCTACTTTTCCCCGAATGGCGTTTCCCTGAACGCCAGTTCCCCGATTGCCAGTTCCCTGAATAACCCGTTTCCCCGATTAGCCAACTTCCCCGAAAAGTTTCTGGAATCCATAATTGTCGTAACTTTATACATTTCAGGATGGTGAACAAACTGGCCATCTGTTAAGCACCCTTCTTTATTTAATTGGCGGTTCTTCGAGTTTTACCGTCCTCAGCATTTTTGCCAACATGTGTATAGCCGAGAATGTCAGAATACCTTCTTCTTTTGATTGCTTATCATTCTTTCTCGTTCACTATCCTGTCACTGAAGACTAATATAACATCTATTTAATCTGCACCACTTTTCGGGGACACCGGTCATTCGGGGAACTGGCATTCGGAAACTGACATTCGGAGAAACAACATTCGGGAAAAGTAGTACAATCACTTCGACGATTCTGAATGCAACTTTTGATGTCTTTTTGTTTTATTATGCTGCAATAGTTTTTGGCATCCAATCTTCTATTGGTTTAGTCATAAATTTTGCCTTCTTTTAATAATAGGCTGATCTTTATATTTATACTGTTTTTAATTTTATTATTAAGTAAATCTAAATGTTAACCATTTTTATATTTTACCGTGCACCCCCGCTAATTTAAACGGTACCTCATGCAAACCATCGGGGTTCATTTTTAATTTGAACATCTAGTCACCCAAGACACGTGTTTCTGGTTACCTCTTTCATTGTTTTGTTTTGATTCTGCGTTCCGTTCCACAGCGTTCCATCTCACTTCACTCCGTTCCATGAGCTAAATGACGTTTGAATCATTTTTAATCTGAACGATGTGCAAATTAGCGGGGTACAGATTAAAACAGTGTTCAGATTAAATGTGGTCAAACCAACGGGGGTACCCGGTACTGTTTAAGCAATTCTGGCAATACGTGCTGTTAGAATGATAATTACATTAGAACCTGCCCATAATCAACATATTTTTTTGCAAACACATGATCTCCTTTCGAAATATGCTGGAAAAAATATTTCAATCACACATTTTCCCTTCTTTCGATAATAGACGGCTTGTTTTTGACGTACACTTCCAAAATCAAAATTTATATTGAATCGTCCAAAAGTTTTGCCACACATATTTTCTTTTAAACATGTATTGTTCATTTGAGTTATGTTGTGGGAAGATTTTTTTTTTGCATTAGAGCTTTAAACATTTTGAACGAAAAAAAATCTGCTCTGACTTAAGATTTTAGGAGTTTTTCAAAGCGAAGTTATTATTCAAAGTATTCATTTCAGGATTGAATTTCACGTTATTGCTGACAAGCACATGGGACTCTACGATGCCATAATTGGAAGAGATGTAATCATGCGTCCAGATATTCGAACGGTCATTGAAAATGGTATTCAGATTTTTGAAGTCGGGAAAGGATATTTACAGATTGAAGATCCATCTAACACAAAGGTAAAACAACACAAAATATTTAATATTGATTCTGATACGTACCAAACACTATCGTCGAATATTGGAGAAATATCAGATGATAGAAATGCAAAATTTTTAGAATGTTTTAAAACTAAATATTATTTTAACAACAAACCATCCAAACCAGTAACAGAATATGAAATGACTATTGCATTGAAAAAGGAGGAATATTTTCATTTTAAACCAAGAAGATTATCTTTTGACCAGAAAAACAAAGTTGAGGTAAAAATAAAAGAGCTTTTGAAAGATGGGATCATTAAAGAAAGTAATTCACCCTATGCTAGTCCAATAGTAATAATTCCTAAAAAAGGTAATGATTTTAGATTATGTGTAGATTATAGGAAACTAAATAAAAACACCGTTAGAGATAACTACCCTTTACCTGTTATTGACGATATAATTGATACACTGAAAAATAAGGAAATATTTTCGATTATTGATCTAAAATCTGGTTTTCATCAGATTAGAATAGCAACAGAGTCAACTAAGTACACTTCTTTTGTAACGCCAAATGGACAATATGAATATTTGCGTGTTCCTTTCGGATTGTGTAACGCCCCTGCAGTTTTCCAAAGATTTATAAACAAAATATTCAAAGAATTGATTGATGATGGTAAAATTATAGTTTATATTGACGATATTCTTATTGCAAGTACAAGTTTCGATGAACACATAGATACTTTAGGAAAAGTTTTTCAAATATTAAATGATAATTTATTAGAAATAAATTTGAGTAAATGTCAATTTCTTTTCGAAGAAATTGATTATTTGGGATACACAATTAATAAATTTGGAAAGAAATTGAATAAGTCCCATGTTGATAGTATATCTAATTTCCCAGTTCCAAAAAATAATAAAGACGTTCAAAGGTTTTTAGGTCTTACAAGCTATTTCAGGAAGTTTGTACAAAATTTTGCAACCATCGCGAGACCTTTGTATATTCTTTTGAAAAAAGATGCAAAATTCGATTTTGGCAAAGAACAATTAGATGCTTTTAACTCATTGAAAAATAAATTGATTTCGTCACCGATACTTGCTACTTTTGATCCACAGGCTGAAACACAACTTCATTGTGATGCAAGCTCTTTTGGATTTGGAGCTATTTTGCTTCAAAAACAAAAGGACAACAACTTTCATCCTGTTAGTTATTTTAGTAGAAAAACAGACGAATTTGAGTCAAAATTGCACAGCTTTGAACTCGAAACATTAGCCGTGGTTTATGCAATAAAAAGATTTCATATTTATTTAGCCGGTACACATTTTAAAATTTTTACAGATTGCAATGCATTAGTTCAGACTTTGTCAAAAAAGAATGTAAATCCGAAGATTTGCAGATGGGCATTGTTTTTAGAGAGTTATGATTTTGATTTAGAGTACAGAGATGGCTCAAAAATGCAACATGTTGATGCTTTAAGCCGTCAAAATACTATAGTTAAAAAACAATTTACTGAGGAGGAATTAGTCAATAAAAAAGAAGATAAATTATGCAAAGAAAACTATGTAAATAAAACTGTTAATATTTTAAATGATTGTGATATTGAACAAAATATTATTGTGGTGCAAGAACAAGATGTTAAACTGTTGAATATTAAAGAATTACTTGAGCGATCTACATTTCCAGATTTTGAGCTAATCAATGGAGTTCTTTTTAGAAAAGAAGGTCAGAAACGTTTATTAGTTGTTCCAAAATTAATGATTGATACTGTCATTAAACTATGTCACGACAATTGCGAACACATTGGAATAGAGAAAACTTTATATGAAATAAGAAAGCAATTTTGGTTTAGTAGAATGAAAAAAATGGTGAAAAATTATATAAACAATTGTCTGACATGTATTTTTTACAGCCCTGCTGGGAGAAAAGAAGGGTTTGTCAATATTATTGATAAAGGAAATAAACCGTTCGAAACTGTTCATTTAGACTATTATGGACCAATACAATTATCTTCTTCAAATAGAGCAAAATATATTTTGGTAATTATAGATGGGTTCACAAAGTTTACGAAATTTTTTCCATCAAAATCAACAAGTTCAGATGAAACTATTCGCCATTTGACAAATTACATGAACTTTTACAGTAAACCTAACAGAATTATCACAGATAGAGGTACTTGTTTTACTTCACAAAAATTCAAAGATTTTACTACCATCAATCAAATCGAACACATTAAAACTGCTGCGTATACTCCTGAAGCTAACGGTCAAGTTGAGCGTGTAAATAAAACTTTAACTCCTATGCTTGCAAAAATGTGCAATGAAACAGCTAAACCGTGGAATGAATTGTTATCAAAATTGGAATTTATATTTAATAATACTTTTAATAGGTCAATAGGTAATTATCCTAGCGTGTTATTATTTGGTGTGCAACAGAATAGTTTGGACTGTGAAAGTCATAATATTTCGAATTTTATTGCAAATAGGCAGATGTCAACTAGTTTAACGAGTTTGACAGATATCCGAGAAAATGCTCAAAGACATAATATTAGAAGTCAACTTTGTAACAAAAGAAATGCAGATAAGAAACGAAAAAAGAGCACAGTATATGCAGAGGGTGATTTCATAGTTCTGAAAACTGGCGAAACACATAAATTAGCTCCTAAATATAAAGGTCCGTATAAAATTCATAAAGTTTTGCCGAACGATAGGTACGTTGTAACTGGTTTAGATGGATTTCAAATTGCAAATATCCCATTCAATTCGGTTTGCTCTCCTCAAAATATGAGGAAATTGATGAGTGATTACATATCTGACAACAGTGATATCGATGAGGACATCGATAGTGTCAGGATGCCCGAGATGTAGTAAGATCATAGTAGACAGACATAGGGTAAAATAGAAGATTGACAGTTAGGGATGTTCATTCTGTAATAAACCCCTGAAAGCTGAAGACGTTGTTTCACTACATCGACCTAGCATTTTTGGTTGCAAGACAGTTATTTTTGAATTGTTTTGCCTCTTTTGCTGTATTTCTATTGGTTTTGAACTCATCAATGGCGTCTTGAATAGACCACGAGCTTGGCAGCATCGACAAAATCAATAATTTTTCTTTCCTTGTCGTGGCTAGATTCGAGAACCTTTCCTTCATATTCATAATTACCTCATCGTAGTCTGTATTTTCCACATCCTCAGGTCCTAATTTGAAGAGGTTTCTTCGTACAGCTTCGTTGATTTCACGGTATTTTTTCTCGGGATAATTGACGTAACCCATCTTCGTCCATTTAATCGGAGTCACTTTTATTCCAGCTATCCCTTCGTTGAAGCGTTCGATGTTGACCTTCTGGATGCACTCATCTTCTGATTGATTTGTTGAAACAGATGTCGCTGATGGTACCGTGGCAAGACTATCTGCACTTGGTACTTCTGGTAACTCCTCAGTTGTTGTCGGTGCATCTAGTAATTCCTCAGTTGTTGTTGTTTTCGAACTTCCTGCAACCTGATCCACCGATGATGTACAGATTGCCCGTTTGTCAACGTTTAAACGGCAGGACGTACAAATGCGTAAATTTGTATTCAATGTAGACATTGGAGCATAACCAGCCGCTTTCAGTTTATCTATGGTGCTTTCGGTGAGATTTCGTAGCTCTTTCGAACACTTTTTTTCTGCAAACGGCCTGCAACAGTTGAGAAAGCGACTACTCATGTTGCTCGTTAGATTTTAATAAACAAAATCACTTTTAAGTTTTTACTGACTAGTTTGGTGTCGTTTGCTTGACTGAAGAAAAATTTTACAATTAAATCTTTTATAACCATAGTGGTAGTATATTTTTAGCTTTTTCGTGAGTATGTTCATGGTATGTACCTATCATGTTTTTGATGTTGTTGAAGTTACTCGCTTTCTCCCAAATATGATTAACAAAGTCTATTCTCTACCAAGGCGGGTCTATACCCAGGTGTAATCAGATTTTAACTTTGTGGAGAAAACCAGCGCCGAGAAAACCGACCTGCTTTACGTATACTAGATCACCTGGGTATAGACCCGCCTTGTTCTCTACGAGGTAAACTTTTTGCAGGTAAACTAGTCGTATACCTGTATAGAAAACTTTTTTGTAGCTTTTGTCTTCAATATTAGATTTCTTATAGGTTTCTTTTATCAAAAGGTTTCAACACTATTGAGAGATTTTTCTTCAGTTACGTGCAATAAAAAATATGACACTATCAAGACTTTAGATCACAACACTGGATCGCGTCTAACTTTCTAATAGATGCTATAATAGTTATGAATAATTAAATAAAATATCATGAAAACAACTTGTTAACCTCATGTGGTACCCTTAACAAAAAATTCAGCAACAAACTGCGGTCCTAAAAAAAATAATAATGAAAAAAAGTAAGAGGTTGTTTCCGAGATACGACCGCCAAGTTGACGTTGAATAACGTTAGCCTTTTCTATTTCCTGGCTTGAGACCGTCACAAACTTATGAAAGATTTCTACTTATAAAAATCCAATCAATTTTCATACTATTTGTTGCATGTCAATTCTGACGTATTATGGACATTGTGTGTTATTATTTTGGTGGTTCGCTTACACTTCAACACTGATAGAATCGGACGATGGAAGAGGAAGCATGAGCGGTAACTCTGTAGCGGGCCCCCCGGCTAGGTCACTGGTTTTTTCGGAATATTGATCACCCCTTTTCTTCTCACAATTTTCTCCACAATTTATTAAAAAGTCGTCACAATTCACTAGCTTAAATTATTAATTAAAATTAAATTAAAAGGGATTAAAAAAGTCGTCACAATTCACTAGCTTTCCGCCCTTAGAATCGTTCTTAAGGAATCGATGGAGACACTTTCACTTTTCCCTCGATTCTGATCGCGTATGTGGGTGGTTCCACCAAAACCCGAAATATACTTTATCCACCTATACTTTATCCACCTTATATCACTATCAAATACTCTCGACCCGAATTGGCCCGCTCGTCAATTTGGCAGAAAATGCCCACTGAACTTTGAACGAAAATGTCGAAAACGAACGGCACACCTCGTCCGAACTGGGGGACCGTCAGAACTGCGCGCGTCGTACACACCCGGACTCCTCCGGTCAGAACTGGGGACCGTCAGAACTGCAACCCCCGCCGCCAGCGATCGGGGCGTTTTATCGCGCTCCCGCGAGGAACTCAATCTCCCAATCTGAAAATAAAGAGAGAAAAGAGAAAAGCCAAAACGAGCGTTGCTCTGGCTCAGTTAGTACAGCCATGTGACCGAGACCTTGTTGGGGCGTTCAGTCAGCGCTGTCGGGTGACACACAAACAAAAATTAAAACAAAAACATTCTCCGGCATTGGAGCACGTTAACGAGCAACAAGCAGTAAGGTTCTTGGCTTCTGCTTACCCCGCTTGTTGCTAGTTGACCTAGTGAAAACCCACATCTGATGAAATCCACCAACTTGCGTGGAACATCATCGAAAAAAATAAAAGGGTTCTTTCCTAGATCAATGGTGATCATTGATCTTTCGAATTATTCGATACGGGGAGGGGAATGCTTCTTTCGGTCGGCAGGACCGCTACAACTCTTGCTCCCTAAAGATTCCGGTTGAACGTTAGGACCACGCATAATCCACTAAGATTTGTTGCTTTAGTGATTATCGAAGCCAGTTTGAGGTTGAGGTACTTCTCCATGAACCGCGAACTCTATGTTCTCCTCTTTGCTCAAATCTATGTTAAAGTTGCGTGTACCGTAATTCGTGGTGTAGTTGATCAGCGGAGAGAAGTTGATCATTCCTGTACCCACATGTATAGACTGTTACAAGAGCTATGACCCGATTTCAATTATCACAATTTCTAAGTTGTGTCATTACCTGATAGCTACTCTTGATTTTCATAAATTCGGCTTGGCATTCAGGGTAATTATTTCATGGAAAAACAGATTTTTTAAGAAATGTTTGATGAACTGTTGAACGGTTATTATCCAAACAATCGATTATTTCCACGACTACAATTTTAATAAACTGTTTCATACATTCCAGATATGTTCTGTGTACCCAGTTTTGAAATTGTATTGAGGATACAAATTCTTTTTTTTTTAGAGAAAAAATGATCTTTTGGCAAGAGGGATGCTAATTTCAAAGAAAATTGCCTACCTTTAGGCGTTTAATGTGATGTTATCTGTAATCCACAACTTACAATTAAAAAACTAACCGATTTATCAATAAGTTGTAAGATTTTAGAGTCGTGATTCAGATTCAGAGACCCCAAATTTAGTGAATAGCATATTTCTTTATTTTAGGAAACATATCGCAGTAATTGATCAACTTCACCCCGGAATCAAAAACACCACTTTTCGATATCTAAAAAATGTTTTCGTTATTATGATAATAATTCGTCAAAATTTCGTTTGTATAATTCGTTAAACATTCAACCAGTACAGGTTTTAAAAATATTTAGATGATAATACATGCATCATGCTAGGAATTATAGCACAGAATCGCTCAGAAGTGATCAACTTCCCCCCAGTTTACGGTACATGTAAACTTCAAAACGTTTAAACCTTATAACAGCAAGAAAAATGTGCTTTTCTATGAAAAATAAGACATGCCTCGACATTTACCAATTTTTCAATAGTTTAGTCATGAGAATCAATAGTTTTCATTGTTGGAGTAGATTCGTAGAAAGATTTCCAATCGATTGGTGCACGAATCTTGAAAATCTATGCCGGCGTTAGTAAGTTATTAACAGTCAAAATCTAACCACTTTTCGTGACGCGATTTTTCGTTTTTCGAAATTGTACCCCAGTATGTTGCCGTAAGACGTTATCCAACGTCAAAAAAAAAAAAAATTTCACTAAGTGTCAAATTTGTGAAATATTTGAAATGTCATAACTTTTTTGTTTATTGGCTTACCATCACCAAATTTTTATGGTAGATAGCTAATATAATGGACCGTTTTCCCTCAAAAAATTACGTTGGTATTCCGATAGGGTTTTGAGATATTTGAGTTTTTGTGACAAAAATGATGTTTTTTAATGCAAAAAAATTTTTTTTTTTTACTGTGTGTATTTTTTTTGGAATCTTTATTTAGTTGTCTAACTTTGTTTCTATAGTTGTCTAACAATCGAACGAACCGTTTTTGCTATGCAGCTTTTTGAATATTTTTGAACCATTTTCACATACACCCTTTTGAAAAGTTAGTCGTGACTCAACTTGAAGATTTGATATCGGAAAATGACGATTTAGATGGAACTGAAAAACTGTGCAAAGTTTCAGATATTTTTGAAATGGTCGTTCAGAATCGACTTGCATGCCTCCGTGGAATCCCTCATGTGTGCTATTTGAATGCATATAAAATGTGCAGTCAACTACTATAATATTGGATTTTCAATATAAGAAAACCAAATTAGAAGTCGATGCTATATTTTGTTCGCAAAAGAAGAACGCTCAAAGTTCCGTCTCACCCATTAATTTGGCGTGTTATTCACGAACCATTTTCCACGCAGCTGGAGGTTAAAAATGTTCGCAACCGGAAACACTGGAAACGAAGTTCCAAGTCGACTTTTCCCCAGCCCGACCTGGGAAGGGGATGATAGCAATATATTTAGGTACAGAAAACACATTAATCAGAAATGGGAGCTGCTGATGGTGGTGGAAGGGAGTTGAAGCAGAAATTTATTTTCGTGAAGTGAAAAGTCCTCATTTAGCAAAATTAAGATAGGTGATGATGATACTGTTCATATCCTAGAGGAAAGAATTTTGAATTATTGCTAATTAAAAGTTGAACCCTTCTTTATGAATTGTAGAAGGCATTCAGTTTTATGTTTGAGATGCTGTTATTCTAAACCTTATGAAGAGAAATATTTTTATGTTTTTGTTTACATGATGTTAACCTGTCTAATGTAATTTGTTTCCATGTGATTGTGGTTCGATTTCTATTCGATTTCGATTCGATTTCGATTCAATAGCCAACGTTCTTAACTATCCATAAATGTTTACGAGTTTTTTAATCGTTGATGGACGAACAATCCTCGAACTCTGATCTCTGGTGCGGTCAAAAGGCTTCTGGGAATAACGTTGTCTGGGTCACGATGGCAGTACTCTCTTCAGTCCGGATTGAAATATGTTCACTAGGCAGAGGTAGGTTCGTAGGTAATTGCAAATTAAATAGTAAAGTGCGCGCGAACGAACAACTTGTATGCCTTTCACTCACCTTCCTCATGTTCCCAATAGCCAGGAGAAACCTGCGAACGAACGAAATTCCAATCTGGAAGGCCGGCCTTTGCGGGATCGATTCATCAATCATTGGTTGCGGTTATTTTGCGAATTGGCGGTTGAAAATTGTTTTCGTCATCGCTTCTGGCAAAGGGTTGAAGCAACATAGGCCGAAGATTACTAGTCGAATGATAATCAGAGTTATTGATAAAACTTATGCCTGCTGCATAATCATTTAAGGTTTTATAATGGTTTTGTGAGAGTAGCGTCTCTTGACTATAGCATAAAACAGGCCTTCAACCCCCAAAATTCGACCAAAAGACTTTCGTTTATTCCTCTCAACACCTGCGGAAGTAATTTCCGAACAAATGAAATCGATTATTAATGCAGCAACAAGCTATGGCAGCTGATATCGGAAACGAGCACAGCACTGATGCCGATTGTGAGTGTGTTCGCCGGTGTTGATTGATGAAAAATTAATTGTTTAATCAATTTCAAATCTGAACTGCACATCATTATATGAAATGCCCTCCAGGACGAATGGCACTTGCCCTATGAGTCCGAATCGAGGAGTGATGTGGTGAACTTGACACGTTTTCATTGCTTGCGTGAATTCCGGTTTGAATCGAGTGTCGAAACACGGTGATCGATTTGTGAGATTGAAAGGATTCGTTGTTCTGGTTGTGATACCGGTTTGCCATTCTGAGTGACAGGACTCGAGTCCGCTTTTTAGATGCATGCATCAGGTTCTGTCAAGGGAACTAACATGCAAATTCAATTAGTTGCACTTTCGTTAGCTTGTCGTAATCAATCATTGCAGAGGTGAAAACGATAACTGCTAGTTTTAGATAATTTGATTCCATAATGATAAGAGGTGCTGGTTATAGCAGTTCTATTGATTGTACTTGCAAAAATATAAATCAATTATTATTAACTCTAAACAAGAACATAATGTGAACTGTCTCGCTTTATATCTTAGAAATTCATTCAGATCTTATTCATTTTATATTCAGCTGTATAACTTGAACATTAAGTGAATCTTTCAGGTCTTATTACAGTGACAGGCAGTGGCGTAGCTCGGGTCTTTGGAGCCCGGTGCAGAGCCAGATTTCGGGGCCCCTCCCCGAAGGAGGTTGTTTTATTACCGAACTCACACGTACTTTCAACATTTTTTCGAAAACGTTCAATGCACAAATTAACTAACTCATTACGCGTGGTAAAGATGGATGAATTATGAGTGACATCACGAAAAACTCATGAGCTCAAGTGAGATTCAGACCCTCGACTCTTGTATGCCAGACGAGTGCTTTACCAACTAAGCTACCGACCCACTTGGCGATTCAATAACTCACAAGGTTACAAGTTTTAAATTCAAATCCAATATTTGTAAAAAAAAAATCATGATTAAATGGTCAAAATAATCTCTGCCTGTGAAAAATCACCCATACCAGGGCGTAACTAGAGTTTCGTCCAGGAAATAGTTTTTATTGCTACGTCTTGTGGAATTAAAAACTATATATGTGAAACGATTGCCTCATAAGGTTGTATATGTTTCTGTTTAAAAGGATTTTTAGAGACATTCTTGGATAACTTTCCGTATATTGTACGGTCTTAAGTAGTATGCTTACGGTTATCCATAGCTGAACTTTTTGAAGACTCGTGAAAAATTCTTGGACCATATTTACTATATATCTGATGAAATCGCTGGACAAACTTCAGAAATTCTAGTATTGTGCAAATCACTGATAAATTCTTTATTGGGGTTTTTTATGCAGATTTAGTAGGCTATGCTGAGGAATTCCCAGCGAAACTTATGGAGAAAATTTTCCAATTCTATGAAAAATAAAACATGCACAGATTTTTCTGCAGTAAAAATCTGGAACTTCTTGAACTCTGTCGAAATTCTTCAATTCTTAAATTTTTCGAAACTTTTTGTAAACGAAGTCATAGAAAAAATTTTGCAAGCATATTTGAAAGAATGCTTAAAAAACAAGTACAACCACCAAGGTGTTTCTGGGAAAATTTCTGCTTTAACCACTTGAAGAACTCCTTGTAGTAATGAACGAATTTAAAAAGAGCTCACTGGAGAAAAATGAAGGACAAATCCCAAAAGTTTTCCATTTATCTGAGGAACTCTTACAAATATGTAAGATAAATTCCAGAAAAAAAATCGCAGTAAATAAATGAGGGGTATATTCGAAATAAGTAAAATAATTCGTAGAAGAATCCTTGGAGTTAATGGTTAGGAAATACTTGCGAAAACCACGGGCTTGGCCAAAAGTACGCCAAGAAATCCATTCAGTGGATTTCAAGGGAAAATGCTCAAAGGTCGCCTTAGTGAAATTCTTGGTTGAAATCTTCATAAATTCCTAGAATGATTCCTGTAGGCAGTCTTGAATAATTCTTTAAAAGGAAATAAAATAGACCTATTCGGAATCTCTGTGCAATTTGTTCAAATACCGTAATGAATTGACGTCCATATAGGAACGCCAGATAGATTATTACTAGCTTTATCAAAGTGATTTTATACCCGAATTAATTCTTCATAATTAATAGAAAAAATCCTGATAGCATTGCTCAAAACATTCTCTAGAGTTTCTACAAGAAAGCACTGGAAAAAGTTTCCAAGATTTATGGTTACTCGTAATTCTGTAGAAATCATGTTAGGATTTCTGCAAACATTCCTGAAAGAATTTTAAGCGAACTATTGAACGAATTTAGTCGTATTTTTAACGAAATCTCTCGAAACATAAAAAAAAATGTTGGTAAAATTCATAGCAAAATTTCGTATAAATTACCAGGAGAAATTTTTAAAGAAATATCCTTATGAATTATTTAAGGTCAACCAACAACAAATTTTGATGATTTTTGGTGTTCTAGAATGATTCAAAAAATAATACCTGAAGAAATTTCGATCAACAGTAAATTTTATGGAGCAGGAGGGGGATTGGGGATTGTTCAGTATAAGTGATTATTGTAAGAATAATTAAAATACTTCCGAAAACAATTTCAACAAGTCATTGGTATACTTTATAGCAGACACCACCCTGGAGAAATATCTGTAGTAATTTCTGAAGGATTGATTTTGAGATAAGGCAGATACTTTTTTTTTTCTTTCGTCACCGCTACTTTCAAAAAATCGAATAAAAGAGACCAAAAGAGATTCATCGCTCTGTTCAACCCTATCAGGGTATTGACGTTTTTAAATTCAAATAACCGCATAAAACAACGACCCCAAGAACAACCTTGAAACCCGAAGAGCGTATTGTTCTGTCACATTTCAAGAAAAAAAAATGAAATTAAAATTTGTTAAAATTACCCTTTTTATGTATTTTATTTGTTTGCACCCCAGTTTGTACCCTGAATATTTTTCCCAGCCTTGGGCTTCCCAAGTGGTCTCCGACATGAAAGAAAATTAGTATTTGTATCAGTCTAAATAGTTAAAAAATTCAAAATCATTGGCTTACACATTTTACAAAATTCATTATTTTGAAAATATTTTGAAATCTAACAAACTGTACAGTGTACACTTGTAGGCCTTTACTCATTCATCATATTGAGAAGGTATCTGTATCATTTCTGAAATGAAAAACAATAATAATGGTTCAGATCGTAAGAAATGGGTATTTGCTCAAAGCTCACCAATGCTCTAGATTTTTGGAGACCTACAAACTAAGATAGATTTGATTGGAAATAAGAATTCATGAAATAAATATTTATAAATTCAAAGACGAAATTAGACTCAACATTTTTAAAATAAGTATTTGAGCCTACTTAAGTATCTACAGGAGGTAAAGCCAAAAGCGGCCCTCATCGATGGCTCTCCTTCTTTTTCTGGTCAACCGACACTTTTTGACTTCAGTTGTAGTTTTACGTCAGCTTAGTTCTGGTACTAAGCCTAAACACGGACGCTCAGGAAGGCCTTCACACACACCTGAGACCCTGCATATCGAACCCATCAAACCATGAGCCGGGACCAGCGGCATTACTTCCCTTGCGAAGGAAAACGTGATCAGAGAATTTATGCCTCAGAAATTCCAGACGGCGTCGACGGGAATTGATACCCGACCGACTAGGGTGAGAGGCAATCACGCTTACCACTACACCACCGACGTCGCTTATCGAAGTCTCAGTTTTCTCTTGAGTGGAATCGATTGAATAATACCAAGGAAAATAACTTACAAAACAAATATTTGTGTAGGCCCCTAAACTGTGGGAACCCAAAGCCATGGTCCCTCGGGCCCCTCGACCCACTCTAAACCTAGCTCTAAAGTTTTAAAAAAGGGATAATCGCCCCTGTACATCGCTGATCCTAGTCTTCTCCAAAAATTATGATTGTCATGTTCATCATCTGTTTAGGATCTTACAAATTGTCAGTTTCCATGTCGAACTTTTAATGTTATGAGAACTCCGCCCTGCGATTTTGGGGCCCCCAGGAGCTCGGGGCCCGGTGCGGACCGCACCCACCGCACCCCTCTAGCTACGCTACTGGTGACAGGTCTGACTTACTTCATATTCAAGCGGTTAAGGTCCGATTAGTTTCATTTTCTAGCGTTTCAGGACTGATCCACTTCATATTTGAGGAATTTGGAACTGATTCCTTTCAACTTCAAGTATTTCAGATCTGATTCACTAAGTTTTTAAATGATTCATGTGTGATTTAAATCTTATATGGATCAGATGATAGAAATAGCATAAAATTCTCATGTTTATATGCTTACTAGCGCATTCATTTTCCCTAAAAAAGAAAATTTACAAAAATTGTAAAAATATATGCGTCGCAGAAGTATACAGTTACCGAAAATGCTTAAAGGTCTAAATTAGTACGTTTCGTTCTTCATGTCTAACATTAACATCGAGTGGGGATTCAAAGCGACTCATTCTACGTGAATGTTAAAACTATATTAGTGTAATAAATTGGAACTGACTAATCTGATTTAAACCACCAGATTCATTCATCAAGGATTCGTGACCGAAGGTACACTCCTACGTCGTGGGGACGGACCTGGTGTAGTGGTTAGAACACTCGCCTCTCACGCCGAGGACCTGGGATCGAATCCCATCCCCGACATAGTCACTTATGACGTAAAAAGTTATAGTGACGACTTCCTTCGGAAGGGAAGTAAAGCCGTTGGTCCCGAGATGAACTAGCCCAGGGCTAAAAATCTCGTTAATAAAGTCAAACCAACCAACCATCCTACGTCGTGTTGATGACCATCGGTTCCATCGCGGAAGCTAAATCGTAGCGGTATAGTAACACTAGAAAAACATACGCGCCAGTGATAACTAGATACGGATTATCGTACGTTTTAGGACAAGTCTCGATAAATTCCGGGTAGTCCTCTCGAAGAATCAATCGCGTGGTCATCGTTGTATTTTTCGTATTGACGCCGGCGTTTGTGTTTCTTGGAGATCGCCTAATGATTTCCGCAATCGATCGGGAACATTTCTGTTTCGCAGCCGTAGCAAAATAGGTCAGGCTATCGGGAACAATTCCGAGGAGATAATCCGGAGATTGGTAGAATCGACCGGGCACGTTCCGGGAGGCAATTTCGAACAAATTCGCGTTCATCCAACAATCCATCTCTGTAAGCGATGAGCTTGCCACATACAATTGGCCGTGGGTTTTCCCGACGGAGTTCGGTAGAAGTGATGAAAAGCCTGAAAAGAAAGATAATTAGAAACTAGATTATTTAGGGGTCATGCACAAATAAAGTCACGCTTCAAGGGGGGGGGGGTCGAGTCAAGCGTGGCAAGCCTTACAAAATGTTTGAAGGACTCATACAAAAAAAAGGGGAGAGGTCAAAAAAGTTCAAATTTAGCGTGACATAATTTGTATACAATTCCTTAGTAAATGATACCTTATACTCCCCAGGTTTATCCAGTAAAAATGGAAATGTGTCCCACGACGCAGCTTGTCTAAAACTGTCACTTTTTTCACATTATAACAGGAAACTGATGTTTTTTTGTTCTTTTTGTTTCTGTTTACCTTGTTACAACTGATAGTGCGTCCCTTTTTGCAATCGTCATCTACCGGATGGCAGAGCGATGTGTTCCACAGTTGTCAGTCGGTGACAGAGCTAAAATATTAAAAAAATAAAAACACGTTTTCTACACTGAAAAAAAAAAATATTCAAAACTTTAAAGTGGATTTAAAAAAAAAATGCCATTTCAGATTTTGATTATCCTTAAGCAAAAAGTTTCGTAAATAAATTTACTAAAAGTCGTCCATACATTGCAAATTGGGCAAATTTTAGGGAAAAAAGTTTTTCTAACTTCGAATTTTTTAAGTCCAAAACTGAAATTTTTTTTCAAAGATTTTGTTTTAAACCGTCAAATATGATCGTGTTTTCAAGTGATAAATGAGTTTGAATCAGAAAATAGATTGTATTTTTTATTGAGAATAGTTAAAAAACGGAATTATACAGTGATTATGTTTTTAAATGAAGGCAATCAATGGACTTCGCCTCTGCCTATGAGGAAATCAACTCCGCCTAACAATCCGACGGATTTTTATGGTTCTAAAGGTATCACCACAGTATTGCTAACATTGAAAAGTTACAACCTTATCCATATCCCATTAAATTCTCTTCTAGAAAAAGTTTTGTGAAAAATAACTTACTAAACGTACCTGCGTTAAACGCCAGATGAATAAGAAATAATGAATATGTTTGTATTGTTATCTACCTAAAAAAAATTGATAAGCTGATAACTCATGATTTTATTTGCAAATAACAGTCTTCTTTTCCACGAAACAAAAAAGACTCCTTAAAACAAGGTTAAATTCTGGTAATTAGCGACTTTTCTGAAAATTATAACGCTGCTCAAGGATATCACTGGAATAATTCCCAATTCTAAATTTATCGTAAAAAAGATAATAAATTGGAAAATGTTAGTTTTATTATAATATCAGACCCATGACACAGTAGCAGTTCAGCTATTTATTTCAAAATTGATAAATTTTGTTAAACAAATCAAAAGTTATTTTTAAGTCAGATGGAGCTGCAGCTCATTATAAAAATAGAAAAAAATTGCCAGCTTATGTAATTTCAAGAAAATACATGGATTGGAAACAGAGTGGCACTTTTTTGCCACATCCCACGGCAAAGGCCCCTGTGACGGTATTGGTGGCACTCTCAAGCGAACGGCAAAAAAAGCAAGTCTTGCAAAATACTATAGAAACACAATCGCAACTCCGCGAGAACTATTCGACTGGGCAGTGAAACAAACTGATACATGTATCACCAAATTAAATTTCTGTTATATATCTAATGAACAATGTGATAAAATGTCAGAGGAAGTGGTGAAATTGTTTGATAAGGTTAAAACTGTCCCTGGTACCCAAAAATATCATTGTTTTATGCCTACTAGTGATACACAAATTGCAGCCAAACGGTATACCAATTCAGAGGATGAACCAAAAATATTCAATTTATTCAGTAAAGCCCAAAAATAATGTAAATATTCATGTGCAGATACTACGTTTTAGGATATATATCAATAATGAAAATAAAAACAAACCACGACTTTTTTCAAAAGCATAATTTTGACCCTTTCCAGACACCTGTTAAGATTGGCTTTGACCAAATAAGAAATTAAATATTATTGTGATATCTTTCCAACCATAAAAAAACCCATCGGATTGTTAGAAGGAGTTGATTTTCTCATAAGCGGTATGGTGCGAGATCAATTGAATTTGATTAAAAAAAAACTGTATAATTCCGTTTTATTTCTTTTAACTACTCCCAAAAAAACAAATATAATCTATTTTGTGATTAAAACTCATTTATCACTTGAAAATATGATCATACTAGACGATTTGAAGCGAAATAAAAATTAAATAAAAAGTTCATCAAAATTCGATGTTAGAAAAACTTTTTTCTCTAAAATATGCCCAATTTGCAATGTATGGACGACTTTTAGTAAATTTAATTACGAAACTTTTTGCTTAAGGATGATCACAATCAGAAGTGGCTGTTATTTTTAAATCGACTTTAAACTTTTGAATATTTTTGTTTTCAGTGTAGAAAATGTGTTTTTATTTTTTCAATATTTTTTTCTCAAACTTCAGGAAATTTCACGACAATCCCCCATTCAACACTTTTTTGTAGGTCTTACCGCTTTCGCGTTATACGGGTTTATAAAAAAAGTAAAAAAAAACTTTGAGACTTCAAAAAATCGATGTTAGAAAAACTTTTTTTCCCAAAATATGCCCAATTTGCAATGTATGGACGACTTTTAGTAAATTTAATTACGTAACTTTTTGCTTAAGGATGATCAAAATCTGAAATGGCCGTTTCTTTAATCGACTTTAAAGTTTTGAATATTATTTTTTTCAGTGTAGAAAATGTGTTTTTATTTTTTTAATATTTTTTTCTAAAACGTCAGGAAATTTCACGACAGTCCCCCATACAACACTTTTTTGTAGGTCTTGCCGTTTTCGAGTTATACGGATTTATAAAAAAAGTTAAAAAAAACTTTGACCCTTTCCAAATGTTAGTCTAGATCCATTTTGAAAAAACAAAGTATGCAAAGTATCTTAGTTTCACATAGTCTTCACACCCAGAAAGTTTCATTGCATTCTGAAGGGGTGCTGCCAATCCCTTTGTCGAGTTGGCGTGAAATCCGTCAAATGACGAGATACAACGTTGGCTTATGAGTAGTGTGGCACAAACAAGGCAACAGTGCGACGCTAAAAATAAAATCTCTCACTGTTGTTCGTAGGCACGCTTAGGAGAGTCGAATTGGGCATCTCAGAGAGACGAAGGAGATGTAGGGTTGTGAAGGAGAAAATGGGGTCGTGACGGACTTTGGTTTCAGGTTGCCGATTGCGCTGCAGAATCGTTACCCGTTCTGTGGCGTAGTTGGTTAACGCGCCCAGTCTAGCGTATTGGGAGTCGTGGGATCGAACCCCACCAGAACGATTCTATTATTTTTCACAATTTTACATCTCAATTTGTTCAAATTGACTTTTGTGTCTACGACCTTCAGGTATTTTCGAGAATATCTGTTTTATAAGTCCGATCAAAACGAGTCGACTAGACTCGACTCGATTACTGTCGACTAAAAAATTTGCTCGACACGACTTAAGTTAGTCAAGTTTTTCGGTTGTGGTTACTCAACTTGAATGGGTAACGATTGGTGTTGACCTGAGACGAGTCTCAACATATCTGAATTTCGTGCCAAAACGAACCGGGCTTCTGATTTCTCGCGTAACTTTTCAAAACGGCCTATCTAACAATTCACACATTTCGAGTAAATCGAGCTTGAAGGTTGTGAAAATATATTTTGAAACTGTATCAAAATGAAACAATTTTTCCCCACTGTGTTGCTTGTAGAGGGAAGCAGTGTAATAGAGTTCAACGTATGAAATAAAATTTTGTCAATTTTTTTGGAAATTACACTTAAATCTATAAAAAACATCAGATAGGACGTTTTGACCAAAAATATGTACATAGGATAAATCACATAGGTCGTTCTGTTTCAACAATTGTTACATTGGACATTCATTTCTGTCATTTTGTTTCAGTTATAGTAACATCGGATATTTTGATTTGAGCACACAACAATCATGTTTTATTTCATTTTGTATCCACGTGCGTTGAACTGCTTCAACATTCAAGTTGAACTGCTCATTTTGTTGCGGTGTGATAATCGCAGGCACCAGCTGTGCTTTGTTTTTATTCATTTGAAGAAGAGACGAATGACCTTCGGGTTAAAGTCTCTCACGAACAACAACAATTTGATTCATTCAATGCCACGCCGTCACTTTCCCCCCGTCTATGTGTCCTATGTAACAACAGAAGGAGGGGAAACGTTGAGCTGTATTTGGGACTTTTGCTTTCTCACTGTTTCTCTCTCAATATTCCCCCCGTTTCAATGCTGGTTTCGCCCACGCTTGTTCGTGTGTGAGTTACCCACTGCACGACGGGTGGTGACGACTGTGTTGCATTCGGCACCAGCCGTCGGCGCAAACAAGAAATAGCGGTGGGAAATGATGACAATGACGGCGCCGTCGATTGTGTTGTAGGAAACCAATGCCAAACAAATACATACAGCTTCTCCGCTCTTCGGTGAATGATTGCTCTGCAAATATATGTGCGCAAGTCGCGCATGCACGTTGCTCGTGTTGCTGCCGTGAAGCATATGTATATGCTTCATCGACCATGGATCTGAATCGGATTGATACAATAAGATCATGATGCTGAATATCATTTCCCTATATGCACTCAATTCGCTGATAATCGACATTTTGTTGCGGTGTGCTAATCGGCGACACCAGCTGTGCTTTGTTTTGATTCATTCAATCCCACGACGTCACTTCTTCCCATCCGTCTATGTGTCCTATGTAACAACAGAAGGAGGGGAAACGTTGAGCTGTATATAGGACATTTTGCTCTCTCACTGATTCTCCCTCAATTTTCCCCCCGTTTTTATGACGGTTTCGCCCACATGATCATGTGAGAGTTTACCACTGCATGACGTGGTGGTGGTGACGGCTGTGTTGCAATCAGCACCAGCCGTCGGTTGAAAGAAGAAATTGCGGTGGGGAATGATGACGATGACGAGGCCGTCCATCTTGTTGTAGGAACTCGAGAAAGGAGCCCACGCCTAACAAATACATACAGCTTCTCCTCTCTTCGGTGATTGATCGCTCTGCAAATATGTGTGAGCAAGTCGCGCATGTACGTTGCTCATGTTGCTGCCGGGAAGCATATTTATATGCTTGATCGACCATGCATCTGAATCAGATTGATACAATGACATCATGATGCTCAATCTTGTGCTCAATATCATCCCCCTATATGCACGCAATGCGCTAATAATATAAAAAGAGATGTTGCAGCTGATCCAATCCAGCGAAACGGTAAAACATGGTTTGGCAAAAAGACCAAAATACAGTTTTGTGTAACTCATTCTCTTTTTGTCACTTGAGCGTTTTCAATTTTGCGAGGCAGTGCGACTCTGAAAATATCGACTGAAATGATTGAGAAGCAGTTATTATGGCATTCTATGCATCTAAGTAGTGTCTCAGACACGCTTCTACAAATCATTCTACCTTTTAAACTCCATTCCAAAGCTTTATGCAGGAATGTCCAATGTAACATTAGAATCGTGTTTATTCATAAATGTTACATAGGACATGTGGTTGGTTCTCTGATCAAAGGTCCAATGTAACAATTGATTAAAAGCGATGCAGTTTTGAACATTGGTCATTTTGTTAAGCTTTGAATTGATTAATTTGTTGTTAATATATCAGTATGAGTGTTCTAGTGTGCTGCTAAGTAGTGCAACGCAAATGATTTGCAATGATAATCTCGTTTTGTTTACATTTGTTACTTAGGACGTTTTGAAAAGTTACGCGAGATTTCCCCGTAGCTTACAACAAAAACAGTTTTTTTTTTCTTTTTTTTTTCTGGCAACCCTGCTGCGCTACTTAGCTGTGTTTTCTGTTGTGTCATCTGTTTCATCAAAAGATATTATAGTACAAGATAGAGATTGTCGCTGTCGTCGCTGTCGGTAACATGCCGGGGCGATAACTGTCAAACGGTTTGTACTTTCATGCTAAACTTGCTCCGCTCAAAAATGAGTGACGAGAACACATTTTTATTTTGCTTCTGAACATCATGAACATGCTTCTAAAAAACTCCAATTTGAAATATTGTTCAAATATTTTCTCATTCGAATTTCCGAAGCACTTCCCAACTTGGGGAAAAAACTTGCATTTTCGACCATCTTCCGGTTTTTTTACCAGAAAAAAATCCCGAAACCGAAAAACTTCTCATCTTACCAATGGCCAACTGTTTGCTGCTGAGTGGTAGAAGACTGATGACTTTCGTTTCCATCGATCCGCGCACAACCTGTTGGCCATTGGCAACACACAAAATGAGTGCGACTTATATAAAATATTCACTCATTCAGTCAGTTCTGCATTGATTGCCTCATTTTGAAAAGTTCGAACACATGCACTGCGTGGATCTTGTTAAGCGTGGCTGAAAAAGAGTAGCAAAACACGGGACAACTTCGCTGCCGCCTTTAAGGTCAAAATGTGTAGAGTCCAAATGTTTACACTGCCACTGCTGCGCGCAGTTTTCAAAAACACAAATCGTTACAAAAAATAGCAATATGAAGAGTTCATTTGTTTTCTTTCTATAAGAATATTGTTTATCAAGTAATTAAAACTAATATCAAATGCATATTTTCAATATCGATTGAAATTTGTATCTTGTACAGGAGCGTCAGCGGAGTTTCATAGTAATTGCTGTCGAGTAACAAAATGTTTGACCTTAACACATTCACTTTTGAACTTGACAGTTATGTACCCACCAGATGCAAGGATGGTTCGGCAAGGCAAACAATGGGAACACTAGCGACAATCTCTATCTTGGACTATAATATCTTTTGTTTCATCAATATTTCATCGAAAATCGCCACCCACAATTCATCTACGCAACGTCAGATCGCTTGAACCCGGCCAATCTTTTCCCGCACGATTAATCTGCAACTCCCAGCCAGGTAGGATCAGTGAATTCTGTGCAATTCCGAGCTGGCTAGAGTGTGGTTTGAGAAAATCGCTCTCCGCCATTGCCCCATCAATAAAAATCTCCCACCTGCACTGCTCTTGCAAGCTCCGTGCATTACACCATTCGCCAAAACATCAACAATCATCCATTGCTCCTGCCAGCAGCGCATCAACTGCAGTTAATAATCGCTCCAAACTCACCCTCCTGTATCAGCTGAGCCAATTAGCTTCACTTGCTCCTGCTGTTCTTCTCGCTCTGCAGTCCGAAATTCCCACCAACCCCGTATAGAGGACCGAACCCAAATTGCATCAATTTCCGCATCGCTGCAACTTCATCGTTTTTGCTCTGCTGACGATTGCCAAGGTAAACAATACAACAATACACTTCACCGACAGCTTTGTGAGTAGGAAGACAGAGAAACGACATTTCGGCATCTGTCATCGCCAGTATTGCCAGTTCCGCCGACTTTTGATCTGTTTATTGCTGTAACGCAATGGATGATGGAAATTTGCAACAGCTGCGCAGTAATAATGAATGCTCCGGAAGTTGTATGTAGTGGATTTTGCAAAGCAACTTTCCATTATAAATGCGCTAAAGTGTCGGAGTCTTTCTACAGCGAGATTTGCGGTAACCCAGCTGTGTTTTGGTTCTGCAGAGGTTGCTGCGATCTGATGAAGAGCGGCCTTTTCAAAAACGCTGTGACGTCGACAAACGCTGCCACTTTGGAACTCAAGGATGCTTACCAGAAGGTGGTCGAAGACTTGAAAACGGAAATAAAAGAAAGTCTTATCGCCGAGCTGAAGCAGCAAATCCAAGGCGGCTTCAACAAATTATCCCCTGCAGAGCTTTCCCCAGTTCCTCGGTATTTCCAATTCAACTATCGTAGACGCTATTTTCGATCGCGGACCGTTCAGAATCGAGACAATCTTCGTATCATCGAATCCCGTTACAAAGAATGTCAAACAACCTCGTTCCGAAACTACGTTACCAACATGGAAACGACTGCAATGCAGGATCCCTCCGGTTTCTGGACGTTTATTCGGAATCGCAAGCGAGCTAATAAATTCCCTGCCGAAATGACATTCAATGACACCGTCGCCAACTCTCCCGAAGGCGTTGCTAATTTGTTTGCAGATTTGTTCAAAAGTGTGTACTGCACAAACTCACCAACGTTCTTGCCTGACAGAGTTAGGAATTGTCCAGCATTCGATTTGAATGTCGCACGCAGGGCTGTGCATTTTCGAAAGCATTTTGTGAAACACGAAGTCTTGGTTGTGTCGTCTCGATGGTGATGAACAATTGCGTCGCTTCGTTCTTCGTTCCACACTCATTCGTTTCGTTATTCGAATTGAAAGCAATGAACAAGAAAGGTGAAATGAAAGAGTAAGAATTTCGTTTCATTTAATTTCGTTGAAATTTATCAAAATGTTTCAAATTGCATTTTACCTATTTTTTGCAATGTAATTATGTAACTTGTTGGGTAATTAATTAAGATAGAGGAACTATGCGGGCCACCACGTCGTTCATTTGAATTAAACAGCTCCTACAGTTAGAGACTACCGATTGAAAGACCAGCTCGCTGCGATGAGGCTCCGATTTATGACGCGCGACGCATAAGCAGCACGCTTGCTGCGATGAAAGGAAAGGTTCGTCGGATTGAAACGAAACAGTAGAGTTTCAACTGAAAGGCAAGCTTGAGTCAGTCAGTTGGGGACTGAAAATGCTTTCAATGAAATGAAAATGTACGGCCCTGGTCGCACGTTTCGATGTCACACAGCAAGATGTTTCATCCACCTTGCGAAAACTTGACATCACAAAGGGACCAGGGACAGATGATCTTCCTCCGTTGTTTCTCAAGGAGTGCGCTGATTCTCTTCAAAGTCCGCTGACGATAATTTGCAATCGATCGCTCCATGACAGCACTTTTCCGATGCTCTGGAAAACAGCCTCGATCACTCCGATCTTCAAAGCAGGTTCTACTCGTGCAATTGAAAACTATCGAGGAATCTCGATTTTATGCTGCCTGGGGAAAGTCTTTGAAGAATTAATCCATAGCGTTTTGTACACTGCATGTCAACCTCTGATATCAGAATTTCAACACGGATTCGTCAAAAAGCGTTCAACTACGACAAATCTCATGACGTTCACAAATGTTCTCTCGACCGAAATCGAAAATAAGCACCAGGTAGACGCCATCTACTTCGACTTTTCCAAAGCATTTGACAAAGTCCCGCCTGATCTCGCTATTGCAAAGCTTAGACACCTAGGTTTTCCAAATTGGATAGCTCTATGGTTGCAGTCCTATCTAACGCAGCGTAAGGCGTTCGTCAGTATCAACGGCACGCGCTCCCGCGTTATCTCAAACACGTCGGGCGTGCCGCAGGGTAGCGTGTTAGGACCGCTGATATTCATTCTCTTCATCAACGACCTCTGCTTCCGACTAAAATCAGGAAAATTGTTGTACGCGGACGATTTGAAGATTTACAGGGTAATCAAGTCTCATTTGGATTGCTGTGCGCTACAGAACGATGCGCTTATGAATTAGTGCCAGGAGAACGGTATGGAGCTGAATATAAAAAAATGTAAATCTATTGCATTCTCTCGTCGACACTCACGAATTGATTTTGAGTATATGGTCGGATCGGAACGAATCGAATGCGTGGAATCAATACGCGACCTTGGAGTTACTGTCGACAGCAAACTACGTTTCAATGAGCATGTCTCCCTCGCTACCGCAAAGGCTTTTGCCGCTCTAGGATTCGTTCGTCGCACCACCAATTATTTTAAGGATGTATATGTACTCAAGTCGCTCTACTGCTCATTAGTTCGTAGTATTTTAGAAGTTTGTGTGTGGTCACCGCATCACACGACACAAATCGTCCAGTTGGTGAGAGTCCAGCGAAGTTTTATTCGATATGCTCTTCGTCAACTGCCATGGTCTGATCCCGTAAACCTGCCAGAATACCCAGCCCGCTGTAGACTGATAGATATCGAGACACTTGCTTCCAGACGCAACAATTTACAGTGACTTATCGTATTCGACCTTTTAAAGCGGAATTTAGATTGTTCATCGCTTCTCGACAATGTTCCATTTTACGCGCCTAATCGCCATTTGCGAGAACGGGACTTGCTACTCATCAGGCGGCATAGAACGTCTTATGGATTCAACAACCCGCTATCAAAGTGCCTTCGTCTGTTTAATAGTGTTAGCACAGAGAACAGACGTTCATCTTTAATCGTCATCGTGTGTAAAGCTTTGTACGGGACATTTTAAAGTATGTCGTTATGCTCCTGATACGCGGCGCTGTCATCAGAATATAGGAGCTTAAATTTTGCCGCATTTTACACTTTGGCGCTAGTGTCACCATCGAAAATTACCACTTGTCGCTAGCGTTGCTTTTTGTGCCAATGTATGTTGATGTTTACTAGCGCCATCGTGTGGTCGAAACGAGTTTGTATGTCGCGCTGTCTGCGTTGGCGGCGCTGATGATTGGCTCTAACCTTTACACATGAGATTGACAGAATTTTGTTCGAGCCTCCATGTCTGTTCTCTGTGGTGTTAGTGCTTTGTTCGATTTTAATGTGTCCAAGTATGTTTTTAAGAATAGGATTAAGGATTTAGATTAAGAAACAGTCTGTGGGATTACAATAATTCGAGACAGTGACAAATAAAAAAATAGTGAAAATAAAATACTTAAAAAAAAATAAAATACTTAAATTAAATAAAATACTTTTATTTAGTGGCTTACACAATTGTTTACTCATTTACTTGCGTATTTCTAGCAATTGTGTAATTGTTGAGCAATAGCACACTAAAATAGATTCCGTCATTATGCGCCTTACCCAGCTTTAACCCACGTTAATGAGTAGTTATAAGTTAACGTGAACAACCCAAAACTGTCAGATTTCCCAAAAGCGCCAGATTCCCAAAAATGTAAAAATCATGTTGGCCACGGTTTATATATATGGGGTTGACAAGCTTGGAGGGCCCGTGGATCTTTGCGTTGAGAAAACTTGTGCAAATTGATGAAAATTGAAAAGAGAGATAGAAAAAACTAAACACAGAAGGTGCTGATGTTATCGTACAAATCATTGCTGGTAACGCTGTTTGGCGGACAAACGATTTAATCGTCTTTTAATGCCTCCCTGCAAAGATCATGCAAGAGAAGAAGAAAACTAAGAAAAATTCATGTGTCGCATCTTGTCTTAGGGGTCGACAGACGATTTCTGGAATATGCATGCCTATTGTGTTCGACAGTTGCTAGCAGTTTCAACAATCTTTTAAAATAGCACCGATGTCCCTGGATTCTCAAGAGTTCATTATTCGTGCAAAGGGGCCGTCCATTAATTACGTAAGGGGTTATGGGGGGGGAGGAGGGGTTTGAGATTTCTTACGCGCCATACAAATTATTTTTAATTTTCATACAAAAACTTTTACCATGGGGGGTGGGGGGGTCTAAAAACTGCCAAAATTGTCTTACGTAATTAATGGACCGCCCCAAAGATAAATGTGAAGAATTATAGGATTTCCGAAAGTGAAACATCATGTAAATAAACAATCCAGAATCGATTCAAGAGATAACGCTGCTGGATTATTTTTTCAATGATAAAAATAGCTTTGATTAACTTATAATATTTTCAATATTGTTTTAATACAATAATTGCAACATTAGTATAGTACCAACAATTAATAACATAATAATTAAAAAAAAACCCTTACCACATAAAACTAAAACTTCAGCGTAATTTTGGAATTAAAATAGAAATATTTGAAAAAATCACTTTTTTCTTGAGCTATGATAACAGCGCTACTGGTACGTTGGAGTTTGAAAACTTTGGTGTTTTGAAGAAACTTTGGGTTATCGATCAAATTTCAAAATTTGTATCAATTTCTCTTCGTCTTTCGATAACCATTCTTTCAATCCTCATAGGATTCTATGGAAATTTTAGGAAAGTTTATTTGGTATCTTTAGAAGAAAATACCCATAAGGGGCCGTCCATAAATGACGTAGCATTTTCACTAATTTTTCGAACCCCCCCCCCCCCCCCCCCCCTTGTAGCATTAAGCCACAAATGCTGATACCCCCCCTTGGAAAATACTTAGCATACGAAGTACCTCCCCCTCAGGGGGGTCGGTAGCCTTGAGGTAACGCTTTCGCTTCATAAGCGGAAGGTCATGGGTTCAATTCCCAGCCCCTCCACAAAAAAAACCCGTCCAGCCACCAGAAGACGCCGCACGGAGGACCGTGCTTTGGGGAGTACATCCATCCTCCGTCAGTATCAGATGGTGACTGAGACAAACTGACCCACTTCGCAGGCAGCTAGCCTCAAACGACTCAGGAACACGGCAAAACGAACCACCGCAAGAGCAATGGACTATGGCTTATGGAAATCGATTGGACTAACAGCAGAGCACTCTCCTACCTGCAAAAGAGTAGAAGAGAGTGAAATCAGATGTAAATATAGATTAGTTAAAAATTGATCTGTTTCGGTAAAGAAGATACTGATCAATTGATTCCGGCACAGTAGTGGCCACAATCACGGAGTGCCTTAAAAAAAAGTACCTCCCCCCGTCCTGATTTTTTATTTGTTTTCTATATATATATATATATATATATATATATATATATATATATATATATATATATATATATATATATATATATATATATATATATGATATTACCTGATATTAATTACTATCGAAAACGTCAGGATAATCTGACGAATGATAGTATGACACACTTATTTCCTGTTTTATTTTGACTTATTTTAGTTCTCAGCTCGTACAGGTTAAATTAAATTTGTGGTACTTTTGCTGCTGTTGAAACCTCAAACAAGTTGTCAGCTGAAAATGTAGAAAAAACGCAAGGGTTCAAAAAATTTTATTATATATTAAACAGAAATTTTGTTTTATTAAATGATTTTTTATAATTATTCGTTATTAAGAAACATTTTTCAGTGGTTATGATTTCGAAAATACCTTAATTTAGAATGGATCTTCGTCTTTATTCTCTTACATTAATTCAGCAAAAAGTGGTTAGATAGAGAAAAAATAACAACTGTTATATTTGGAATGTTTAAAAAATCACCGATTTTAATACAATCATCTTTAATGAGATTTTAACTTCATCATTGTTTCTCATACTGAAATATTCTTACTTATATACACACCAAAAACATCTTAGATTTACACGTAACGTAATATTAGCCTCAATCATGCAAAGCCTTTTCTCATGTATTATTCAATGATAAAACCTATAAACACATCTATTATATACAACATTGTTACCAAAATCTTTAATATTGAACGCCAAACGTCTTCTCTCGAAGAATGTTGCATGCAAAACGGCACGGTTTACATGATTTTCACGCTGAAAATTCAATCATAAATAATGCACATGGAATGACAAGCCGTCGATCCATCCATGTGCATTATTTTTGACAGAATTTTCAGCGTGAAAATCATGTAAACCGAGAATTCTTGTTTGCAATTTCACTTTCAAGATGCAAGAAAGCATGCAACATTGGCGAATGTTGGATGGAAGATCATGAAATGTTTCAGTTTCACTCAAGTTTGCAAGCATTATCGAATGCAATGATACAGTTTACATTAATTATCGTTGAATGTTCAGTTGCAACTCGTTTTACATGATTATCAAAAAAAATTACGTGCCATGTAAATTTGAGAATTTTTTGCTGTGTATGCTTCGATAACATTCGAATTGCATGTACTCATTATTATCTATGCATCTTCCCCAAGAGCATTGAAATATCGAAGCAAATCGATGAGTTGACTGCGTGGAAATCCCCTGCAACATTGAACGCACTGAATAAATATCTTGTTTTACTATAATAATGTTAATGTTTGCCTTAATGAGCATATTGCACTCTATTGAAGAATTGAAGCTCGAAGAGAAATATAAATAAAACAAAAACAATTAATTCTCTGTCTTGTTAACAAATGGAAAAACAATGTTTTCCAAGTCGATAAAGCATTGATTTTCACTGAACTTATCAAACTTATAATTTCTTGATTTATAAATAAAATAGTTCAGACACATATACAACTTAATACTCACATAACTATATTAAGCTTCATAAAAGCTCTTTGAATATAATTATCAAGTGAAGACCTCCTTCCCCCCTAAAATGCTTCGTTATTTATGGACGACCCCTAATCGTATTATAAACTTTTACATCAGTTTTTCTGCTCAATATCAAAGCAATGCAAAAAGTTGCGCAATTATAAGTTCTAAAAGTGGTCGGAAAAAAGTTTTTGCGAGAAATTATGGTATGAAAAGTTATCAAGAAAAAAACTGATTTTTAGTACCACCTCAACTTTTTTGTTAAAAAAAAATCATAACTCGCGAACCATAAGAGATAGGAATTTAGGTTCTTTGGCAAAGTTGCTCCAAATCGGTTGTTCTAAAACATTGTAGAACATTGTGTAGTCCTAAATGCGTCAGCAAAAAAGTTTATGTGCTGATCTCGTAAACCATGTGGGCCACCCTAATTTCACATGTCTGAAAAATATGGAGAAACTTTGCCAAAGACACCATATATCTAAAATTGACGGTTTAGGCGCAATCATTTTTGTCTTCCTAGATATGGCTTCGGGACCATTGTGCAATGTTCATCAAAACCAATCATTGCATTGCACTTGATAGATTTTCATGAAGATTTCTTCGAATTTGAACAAAAAAATTGGTTTTTAATTTGTGATGATTGTTGATGATTGAATGATGGAGTCTTGAGCTTTAATGGATTTGTGGAGCCATTTCCCGACATTATTGTTTAAACTGTTAAAATCATGTATGCGAAATTTAAACGCTCTATTATAACACAGCTTATCCAAAAACATTTACACACATAATCTTTACATTCTTTAGAGATTTTCAAAACAAAAGTAATTAATCGTCATTCTAAGAACATTTCATGAATTACCATCATCTGCAGGGAAAACTCCAGTTTACGATGCTATAAAATCTTCCACCTTCTGGATCCAAAATCCTACAGGACCATTCCGAATCTAACCGCAAAATTTCCCCCCAGTTGGTTTTCGTTCCAACAGGCAAGCGGCAGGTTTCCCGTGCGGAAGAAATTCCGAACTGCATTTTTCCTCTCACCCCACGGTGGAAAGCGCGGTTCATGAGGCAAGTATGGTAGTGGGGGGCGAGGAAAAGTTCGGCGAAGTTCCATTCCGAGCGTCATGGAAAGAAATAAAAGAAATTCGCTGAAATTCACTGAAATTCAGTTGTAGGCAGGTAATTGAAAATTTACTGCTTGGTGCTAAAATCTTCTAAGAATTTTCTCATGTGAGGGTCGGAGTAGAATAAGAAAGGCATTAGAGTATGGCACCTATATCTGAACCAACTCGTAACCTAACAGTCGTTCGAGGTTGGTTTCTACTAGCGTGCTTGACATATTATATTGTATGGAACTTTGGCATTCCTGACAGGAGTCAAACTGTAAAATTTACGAGTTTTGTGCATGGATGGCAATTTTTGGCGAAATCTCGGCTCTAACCAAATCAAGCTTAGTCGGGCCGTTGGCTGCCAACATGTGCTTTCGTCACGGTTGAACAACATTTGCCTTCATCAACCGAGCGGCTCTGGAGCGAAGGATTTAGAATCAGGTGATTAAATTTACGGTTTTGAAAATTATTTTGTATAGATAATGCATTTCCCTTCTGAGAAAAAAAAAACAGTTGGAATAAGAGAAAATCTTAAAACAAACTGAAATCTTAAAAGCTTCATTTACATAATAAAATATTATGACACATTTTGCAGTTTTCTCTCGCTGTGTGTATGGTTGTGACAGATGTTTGTATGGAACCGTCGCACAGAGGAGCACCTAGAACAAATTCGTGGCCATAATTTCGATTTTGAAAAATTGTGATTTTTGACCCCGCTATATTTTTTAAACATAGCTAATAGTATACCACATGTTGTGGCTACATTGAAAAGACGTCATATAACCTTAAAAAAATGTTAAAAGAGTTCAAAAAAGCAGGATTTTCAATGTTTTTTTTTTAATTTTTTTATATTATTTAATCAGAATTATTTTTTACATGAGACAATTTTGCCAAAATAAACATATATTTGTTACTGAACTTTTTGTTTATAAATACAAGAAGAGCTTCTGCATAAAATTTTCCAAAAAATATTTTTCATTTGTTTATTTATAAACGAACTTTTAGTCATTTTTCGTAAAATTCAGTATTGAAAAAGTTACCTTATACGGCAATATCCGGCAAAGTTTCGACCACAGTGTGAAACTTACATATGTTATCTATCAGTTACAGCATAAAACTCTTCCGCATATTTCCGCACTTGAAATTTTAAGCCTTTTGAAAATATCAATTTTTATCATTTTTTTCGAATATTTTTGCCCGCTTTTCAATAACCTTCTATCCCTAATCAATTGAAGTGCATGTTCTTAATGCGTTTGTTCAATGTGATGTCCGAGAAAATTGTAATTTAAATATATTTCTTTTATTTGTATAACTGACTTAAGTAAAATTACTAATTTCATAAATAACGCATATCACAGTTTTTACACATGACACCGCCAAACCAGATTTAGCAAATTTTTGAAATAAACAGAAATGCTTTGTAAGATACGCAATGGTGCCATGGTTTAAAATTCCATGTCTTTTGAATTTCTTCTTCTTCTTGAAATTACGTCCTCACTGGCACAGAGCCTGCTTCTCAGCTTAGTGTTCAGTGAGCACTTCCACAGTTGTTAACATCACATTAATAGGTTTTCAGGAATACCGTAATTTCGGTTGAAATGGATAATTTTTCCCGGTTGGTTTTATCTGTTCTCTTCAATGTTGACAATGCCAAACAACTGAATACAGGAAAATAAGTACGACGGTAATCCTCACGGGCTCATGTACAGAAATTTTATATCAAATGTGGTTTTAGTGCTGAAAATAATCTCTTAAATATAAACTGGGGGGATTCCATTTCGGGGTGAAATTGATCACATGTCAATGCGATTATTGTGAGTTTTTGAAATTACTCCACATACTGAATTCCGGCTCCCTAAATACAAATATGCTTCCAATTTTGAAAAAAAAAACTATATGTCTAGAAATAATTAAAAAAAATCAAGAATTTCGCGGAAAACGCCTCAATATAGGCAATTTAGAAAAAGAATGTCCTGATGTCTAACCGATACTGAATTATTTCAACAAAATAAGCTCATTGATACGAGTTTCGTTGATTAAAAAACATACAAACTTTTAGGCTATTTTTGAATGTTTGTTAATAGCGTACCGTACATGATTCATGAATTTTACATTAGTTTCTTAGAAATAAACATTCATCAACGCAAAACAAATCTTCACAACTCTCGATCCAACAATAGTCAACAACGTTCATTCACACCATTGTTTGAAAAAAAAAATCGACACTATTATACGCATAGAAGTCCTTTTCATCGAGTTTTATGGTCCCAACTTTCAGAAATGGCGGGTATCTAAAGGATTTTCAATGGATTTGAAAGTTGTGGGTGAAAATTGAATGAATTAACCAATAAATGTCATGATTTTACATTCATGGGAATAGGAGTTGTTCCAGCTGTAAAATTTTTACCTGATTATGCTGTCAAGTTTTCACCTACCGTAATCCGGGGTAACATTGATAATTTTTTTTAGTTTTTCTTAAATTTTTCATTTCACAATACAAATGTTACAAGTTTCATATTTTTAAAACAAGTACTGACACCCACCGCTCCTAGCTATGTACTTTATTTTGTTTTTCGAAAGATTTAAACATGTTTAAATAAATGTTTTAAGTGATTTTTTGATTCAGCTGATATGGGGTAACATTGATCACCCAAGTAAACAACGTTCGCTAATAATGGAAATATCGTTACTTACTTAAATCAGGGCCCCTGAAGCCGAATATGAAGACCAAACTCTTACAAGTCATTTACTTTTTGAGTTATTTCAAAATTAAAAACACCTTGAACCGCGTAATACGCCTAAAAGTAGGCAATTTCCTCAGGAAATTCTACATTCGTAATAGTATTTAGTTAATGTTGCCTAAATGAAAAAGTAAGAGGTTGTTTCCAAGATACGACCGCCAAGTTGACGTTGGATAACGTTAGCCTCTTCTATTTCCTGGCTTGGGACCGTCACGAACTTATGAAAGATTTCTACTGCTAAAAATCCAAATAATTTTCACACTATTTGTTGCATGTCAATTCTGATTTATTAAAGACATGTGTGTTATTATTTTGTGTTAATACAAAATAATCACTTTACATGTATTCAGAAGCTTAGTCCGTTATATTGAAGAATTGATTTTTAAGTGTATACTTAATCATTGTTAATTTGGAGCAATTAATTCAAAATATTTGAATCATTCCTTAACAATAGAAAATATATTGCATTACGACAGCACTGCAGCAGCGTCTTCGGAAACATTCTCAAATTGTCGTTTTGTCAATTATTCATAACCAATCAGAGATGAATTATAGCAAGAATGTGGTAAACACATTAGCAAATATAACACAAATAACTCTTTAGTACACATTTGTTAGCCCTGAAAAGGGCCGATTGAACTGTGAGAATCGAGTAACTATTATTTAGTTTACCGACAGTTCTGTTTCTGTGAGAATTGCCAATACTGTTGCGCTTCATGGTAGAAATATTTTCAAAACTCTTTCAAAATTGAATTGTCGTCCTGAAAAGGACGGTTGGGTTTGGATATCGTCGATCGCCATTCTATGCTCAGGTTTGATGGATTCAGTGCTAGGTTTGAATTCTGGTCTCGGTGATGGAGGTGATTTAACCTCAAAATCTGTACAGCGTACGGCCCTGCCACTTCAGAGCGTAGCCGACAGAATTCTGGATGACTTCAGCACACCGCGGGTTTTCTCGTAGATGAGACCGAAGGTACGCTTGACGTCACCACGGCGAGCCAGACGGCGGTGATTTGGTGATGATGCAATTGATGTTGTCACGCAAAACCTTGCGATGACGCTTGGCGCTTCCTTTTCCGAGTCCGGTCTATCTTCGGCAACGATTGTAACAAAACTGATGCTTGGCCGCCGGCTCGACTCCTTTTATGCGGTACGCAATGGATAAATTCTTCTTGCTCGCTCGCTGTTCACTGTTCGTCTCGCTCGCTCGCAAGAGAAGGTCATAAAAGGGACCGGCAGCCGCGCACATTCAATCATTCATTTGTTTCAATCCGTCCAGAAAACACTACGACGATGGCTCTACCAAGCAGACTGCCCGTAAGTCCACTGGTGGAAGCGGCCCCACGAAAGTCGCTCGCTAGTGCGCCTCAGCCACCGGAGGAGTCAAGAAGCCGTATCGCTATCAGCCAGGAACGGTCTCTCTGCGTGAGATCCGCCGCTACCAGAATTCGACGGAGCTGCTGATCCACAAATTGTTTTTCCAGCGCCTGGTCCGTGAAATTGCTCAGGACTTCAAGACCGATCTGCGATTACAGAGCTTGGCCGACATGGCCCTGCAGGAAGCGAGCTAGGCCTATCTTTGAGGCTACCAACATGTGCGCGATCCACGCCAAGCGTGTGACCATCATGCCGAAAGCCTTCTAGCTGGCTCGTCGTATCCGTGACGAACGAGTTTAAATTGAATTGGGACACAAGCAAAACGGCCCTTTTCAGAGCCACAACAATGCATTCCACGTAAAAGAGTTACGGCTAGAGATATTTCACCTATTATTATTAATTTATTTATTTAATTGCCAATTGAAATTTCGGATGATTAGTTTTCCAACGGAGTGAAATGGCAAACAAAGTTTTACATAGGTTCCCGTCGCACAGTGGCGCATGGCCGGACAAAACCTCAAAAATTCATGTTCTCAAAATCACTCGTCAATATTTTTTATAGACTTTTATACTATTGAGCGACAATTTCTCAAAATTTGAGATTGATCTATTCTGTTTTCGATTTTTGGCAGCATCGTTAGTGTGGGAAAGTCAGCTAAGTTGGACTGCTCGAAATTCATCAACTATGATTCACCTAGCAAACTTCAAACAGCTGTATCTCAACGAAATCATAACCGATTGAGGCTCAATAGGTTCCATTTGAAAGCGTAGTTATAAGCCTTAGTTTTGGCTATAATTATATAAATTTTAACATATCAAGTTGTTATTTGTAGCAAAAAAAGTTTCGAACAATCTTTCTCCAAAATTTTGTTAAATTTTCAAAACTTCGTACGTTTTATGTGAAGTGTTTCGGAAAAATGAGTCACTCACTATGAAGCAGCTAATCATCCATACTTTCAAACGTGCAATAGTTTTTCTTGCCCCTCTTTGCCCCTAGAGGTGAAAATTCCATTTTTATTTTATATTATAATTTATCGATTTCATCATTCAAATCTATATTATTTGTCATAATTCGTTTGAAACTTTAGTGGAATTACTAAAAGGAAGTTAAATTTGTATCTCTAGTTTGGGTTCATCCACAAATTTCTGCATTACAACAAAAAAAATTGTAGTAATAGCCTTTTTATACGATTAGATGAAAAAAATTTATTTGGACCAATTTCACAAGAAAATCGAATTTTCAATTTGACTGTTATTTCCAACGGGATGACATCAGGTATGCAAGATAATTATTAGATTACCATTATCAAGCATTTTGAGACGTATTTGAGGTTTTGTCCAACCTTTGTATGAAGGACCGCCACTGTGCGTCGGGCGGCGGTTGTATTTTTGCAGTCTTCTCTGTGCGATTATTTGGTTTCGATCGACAATTTCTTACCAAATCAAATCATCAACGAAGTTGTTGCTGATAAGTTTTAGCTTTCAAATCGACAAGTTGATACTGATCGCTTTGTCATGCATGTGGTTAGCGACGACGACGACAACGGCATTATTCAATCATCGCTAAATGCGAGGCAAACCGGGATCCTCATTCTAGTGCCGTCCCCAATTTATCTCTCATGCACACAATGTCGAAGATTGCCCTGCAAGAGCGCGATGGAAAATTGATTTCTTGGCCCTGTAATTCTCGAAAAGCACTAATGTTGACGCTAATGAAAGATTGCATGCAAATGACTGACCGAAATATGAATCCATCACATCCATTCACCAGTAATGTCGCTCTTCACGGTGTAAAATTCTCATAACTCTCTTTCAAAATGAAATTGTTGTCCTGAAAAGGACGGTTGGTGGTAGTCACAATCGATCGAACTGGGTTTTCATTCCATTCTTAGACAGAAACACACCAAAAGATTACCGAAGACGATTTAATTAAAATGCGGTCGTGCGCGTGCGCTTGAAGTGGAATTTGATTGGCTTCGACTGAACACGAGAAAATGGAGAGAAGTAAGAAGAAGACCGAAAGGGGCGTTTCCCTTTGAATGACGAAAGTGGCTAAGATATCGCGCAATGATGTCTGTGTCAGGAATACACAAGAAAAATGTGCTTTTCTATGAAAAATAAGACATGCTTCGATATTTCTCAATTTTTCAATAGTTTAGTCATGAGAATCAATAGTTTTCATTGTTGGAGTAGATTCGTAGAAAGATTTCCAATCGATTGGTGCAAGAATCTTGAAAATCTATCCGGGCGTTAGTAAGTTATTAACAGTCAAAATCTAACCACTTTTCGTGACGCGAGCGATTTTTCGTTTTTCGAAATTGTACTCCAGTATGTTGCCGTAAGACGTTATCCAACGTCAAAAAAAAAAAAAGAAGATAACTTTTGCGTCTGCTAAGAAGAAATTGCATCTGGCGGTACTGAGGAAAATTTTATCTTGGCTTTGGCAATGACGGCGCATCACAACGGAGATTGGAAAACATGCGAACGCAGTGACGACATCAGGCCTTATCGTTCAAATATATCGTTCCGTCACAGGGGGAGGGAGAGGGTCTTCCATAGTGTTACAGCCCTTATACACAATTTAAATCTTCCATACAAAAGTTGTTACGTGGGGAAGGAGGGGGTCTAGAACTGGCACATTTTGGGTTATGTAATATTTGAATCATTCCTTAACAATAGAAAATATATTTATTGCATTCCGCCAGCACGACTCGGAAACATTCTCGATTTGTCGTTTTGTCAATTATTCATAACTAATCAGATATTGTATGATGCTACGAGATGAATAAATGTAAGAATATGGTAAACACATTAGCAAATATTACACAAATAACTCTTTAGGACACATTTGTTGGCACTGAAAAGGGCCGATTGAACTGTGAGAATCGAGTAACGCGGACACATTTTGCCAGCGAACAGGTTGAAATCCTCCTCGCCCGATAAGATTTGCGGTGGCGATGATGATGGGCGCTTGAACAAGCGGCTTGAGCTGATTTTCTTCAGCCATCTCGTAGCCAGCGATTTCACAAACCGGACACTGGATTTGCAGCAGCTTAAGGTGAAGATGAATCGAAGCCAAACCTCAAATTTTCAATACATACGTTTAAGCTGAAAACTTAATCGATTGGTCACTCGCAGGTGGTGACCAATCGATTAAGTTTTCAGCTCAAACGGGTTTTCGGTTCTCCAGATCCGTGCTCTTGAAAATTTGAGGTTTGGCTTCGATTCTTCTTCACCTTAATGATTGCAAATTATTGATGCTGATTTTCTTGTCTACACACTAAGGGTGAGTTACGAATTTTGATAATAACTCAGCAGCGGAACATTCGGTAAACAAAATTTGTAGATATTGTTGGAATTTTACTGATTTTGGTAAAATGTTTACCGCAAATCACTAAAAATTTCACCAAAACTATTATTTTTGATTCACCGACAGTTCTGTTGCTGTGACTATTGCCAATAATGTTGCGTGAAATATTTTCGAAACTCTTTCAAAATTAAATTGTCGTCCTGAAAAGGACGGTTGGGTGAGGATATCGTCGATCGCCATTTCATGCTCAGGTTTTGTGAATTCAGTGGTAGTTTTGCTGTCGGTGATGGGGACGATTTAGCTTCCAAATCTGTACAGCGTATGGCCCTGCCACTTCAGAGCGTAGCCGACAGAATTCTGGATGACTTCAGCACACCGCGGGTTTCCTCGTAGATGAGACCGGAGGTACGATTGACGTCGCCACGGCGAGCCAGACGGCGGATGGCGGGCTTGGTGATGATGCACTGGATGTTGTCACGCTTGGCGCTTTCTTTTCCGAGGCCGGTCTAACTTCGGCAACGATTGTAACAAAACTGATGCTCGGCCGCCGGCTCGGCTGCTTTTATGCGGTACGCGATGGATGAATTCTTCTTGCTCGCTCGCTGTTCACTGTTCGTCTCGCTCGCTCGCAAGAGAAGGTCATAAAAGGGACCGGCAGCCGCGCAAATTCAATCATTCGTTTGTTTCAATCCGTCCAGAGAACACTACTACGACGATGGCTGGAAAGCAGCCCCTCGCAAGCAGCCGGTCACGAAAGTCGCTCGCAAGAGCGCCCCAGCCACCGGAGGAGTCAAGAAGCCGTATCGCTATCGGCCAGGAACGGTCGCTCTGCGTGAGATCCGTCGCTACCAGAATTCTACGGAGCTGCTGATCGACAAGTTGTATTTCCAGCGCCTGGTCCGTGAAATCGCTCAGGACTTCAAGAGCGATTTGCGATTACACAGCTTGGCGTCATGGCCCAGCAGGAAGCGAGCGAGGCCTATCTTTGAGGGTACTAACATGTGCGCGATCCACGCCAAGCGTGTCACCATCATGACGAAGGCCTTCTAGCTGGCTCGTCGTATCCGTGGCGAACGAGTTTAAATTGAATTAGGACGCAATTTCAAGCAAAACGGCCCTTTTCAGAGCCACAACAATGTATTCCACGTAAAAGAGTTACGGCTTAAGATATTTCACCTATTATTAATTAATTAATTTATTTAATTACCAATTTAAATTTCGGATGATTAGTTTTTCAACGGCAAACAAAGTTTTAGCTAGGTTCCCGTCGGGCGGCGGTAGCATTTTTGCAGTTTTCTCTATGCGCTTATTTGGTTTCGATCGACAATTTCTTACCAAATCAGCTTTGGTTTTAGCTTTCAATTTGACAAGTTTATACTGATCGCTTTGGCATGCATGTGACAAATGACTGACCGAAATATGAATCCATTCACCAGTAATGTCGCTCTTCACGGTGTAAAATTCTCATAACTCTCTTTCAAAATTAAATTGTCGTCCTGATAAGGACGGTTGGTGGTAGTCACAATCCATCGAACTGGGTTTTCATTCCATTCTTAGACAGAAACACACCAAAAGATTACCGAAGACGATTGAATTAAAATGCGGTCGTGCGCGTGCGCGTGAAGTGGAATTTGATTGGCTTTGACTGAACACGAGATAATAGAGAGAAGTTAGAAGAAGACCGAAAGGGGCGTTTCCCTTCGAAAGACGAAAGTGGCTAAGATATCTCTCAATGATGTCTGTGTCAGGAATACACAGGAAAAATGTGCTTTTCTTCGAAAAATAAGACATGCTTCGATATTTCTCAATTTTTCAATAGTTTAGCCATGAGAATCAATAGTTTTCATTGTTGGAGTAGATTCGTAGAAAGATTTCCAATCGATTGGTGCAAGAATCTAGAAAATCTATCCGGGCATTAGTAAGTTATTAACAGTCAAAATCTAACCACTTTTCGTGACGCGAGCGATTTTTCGTTTTTCGAAATTGTACCCCAGTATGTTGCCGTAAGACGTTATCCAACGTCAAAAAACTTATGAAAGATTTGACAACGGAATCGTTTTCGGCGATGCCATTTTTAGTAACACCCGCATTTTCCTTGATCACAACGTCTGCAGAACTCATGTGAGACATGAATTTTCGGTAGTGTCAGTGAAAATGATAGAAATCATTGTTTCAAAAAGTTGACAAATTTGCGCATGAACTTAACGCAATTTTGGCTAAAACCTTAATTATCATTAGCTTATGAATATACGAAAGAGAGGCACCATTCATGGTTCGAAAATGCTTCATCAATAAATCTTTATTTGAACGTTTAACAAGATGAGTCATCCCGATCAATGTTACCCCGCTGATCAATGTTACCCCGGATTACGGTAATTATGAAAGAATTCTTATGAATATTCGTCCAATAACTGTTAAAACTCTAATTATTCATCGATTGCTTATCCTCTTGGCGAGCTAGATGCACATCAACTTATGACGTACAAATCTATTTTCCATCTGTTGGTAGAATATTCAAACGATTGGCCATCAAAAATTAAATTAAAAACTGTTTGTCTACAACGGTATTCTTTTCGATACGGATACTCACTGATACAGTATCGGACATATAAAATGCACCAAAGCCGTTTTCACATACAAAATGGTCAACTTCAGAGAGCCATATCTCTGGCGTTTCTTAACGGATTCTTTTCATTTTTTCTGTGACAAACTACAAATTTCCTCAATTTTCGAAAACTATTGTAAAAATTGTGTGAAAACTATTGATTCAAAAGTTACAGATAGGTTGAATTTTGACATAAAAAATGCATCAAGACACAAAGTGATGTAGCAGAAAAACTATGCGTCGAAGCATCTTGGTGTCTTCAGCGTAATTGTTCATTGCGTGATAAGAACCAAACGCGCTGAAGACACCGAAAGGATACGACGCATAGTTTGTCTGATACATTACTTTTCGTCCTGGTGCATTTTTTTATGTCAAAATTCAACCTATCTGTAACTTTTAAACCAATAGTTTTCATACAACTTCAAAACTTGAGGTAATTTGTAGTTCGTCACAGAAAAAATGAGTAAAATCGGTTGAGATACGGCTGAGATATAGCTCTCTGAAGTTGACCATTTTGTATGGGAAAATGGCTTTGGTGCATTTTATATGTCCGATACTGTATGTGGATAAATGTCCTGAAACGGTTCGAAATTAATCCTAATTGAGTTATAACAGTTTTTTAGTCAATATTAAAGTATGAGCAGATCATTTAGGGTAAAAAATAATTTTGGCCATGATTTACTCAAATTACTCTTGTGTGCATCGGTGGCGTTATTGGTCGATTCCGAAGTCGCAACATCGGCGTGTATTATTTTCTGCGTTCACGCGCGGACACCCGCCACTGGCACTGCCACGCTGGGGGTAGTTCTTCAGTTCGCCTGCTAACCTTCATCATCGAATCGCCACGCCTACCGACTGCGCTCTTTTTTTTTTTTTTTTTTTTTTTTTTTTTTTTTTTTTTTTCCTTCTAAGCAATGGGGGGATAATCTGCTCAACAGACTCCGGACCGAGGTCCGGGAGTGTGGGGTTGGGGACCATTTACTACGTACAAGCAGTAAACAGGACTACACCCCCGACCCACTAAACCATTTCCATTGCCGCCAAACCCTTCGTCTCTCCGGGACCACCAAGAAGGCATTGCTTCGGAGAGGGGCTATTGCACATCGCATCCTCCAGGTTAGCTGCGTAGCCATGCAGCAACGAACATCGATGACACGCTTATGGGGGGTCCACCAAGGTAGCATGC
This sequence comes from Aedes aegypti, assembly GCF_002204515.2. Classification (NCBI taxonomy): domain Eukaryota; kingdom Metazoa; phylum Arthropoda; class Insecta; order Diptera; family Culicidae; genus Aedes; species Aedes aegypti. The sequence goes on along the minus strand of NC_035107.1, from coordinate 37,538,610 downwards.
TGGCGCATTGCCAGCTTCCCGGGTGGTCCTCACCTCCCGTTGTCCGCTGAAAGCGGGCAGGGTCGACCACTAAGCCCGCGCCCAGCTGCACCGCAGGTATCAAGAACTGATACTGCGGGCTTCGCAATTTGACCTACTGAAGGCTCAGGCCCTATCAGCTAGCACGAGCTGGGATTGCTGACGAAGGGGCCTCCACCTGCCCCGAACAACCAGAGGCTCGTACCCACCCAGTAGGCCGGCGCCACGACAGCAGCGCTACCAGGATGTTCTCCCCGCGGCCACTTAATCGCTGTAAGGGTCGATTTCGACCGTAGGGCACCGGTATGACCTACGTAGCCGACTGCGAACCCTTGGACCACCTGTTGATTAGCGTCTGCACTAGTCACTCCTCGAGTCCACACGCCACCTCCTTTGGAGTTCCGAGACGATGTGGGTGATAGCCGATGAAACGGCATTCCAGCCAAACTCGTCTGCACACATCCTCTGGACCAAATTGTCCGGAGTCGTGTCCCGACCGCATGTGGCAAACATGCGGTCACGCATTGTGCGGAAACGCGGGCACACGAACAAAACGTGTTCCGCCGTTTCCTCTAAACCTGCACAAACTGGACATTCGGGAGAACCCGCATGACCGAAACGGTGTAGATATTGTCTAAAGCATCCATGACCCGAAAGGACCTGTGTTAGGTGGAATGTTAGTTCCCCATGGCGCCTATTGACCCAGATATCTAACCTCGGAATCAACCTGTGAGTCCACACTCCCTTGGTGGAACTGTCCCACGCACGCTGCCATTTGACCATGGAGGCCAGTCTGGCAGTCCTGCGTATGCCTCTTGTGCCGCGCATTTCGAAGCACTCTATGTCTTCCATGATAAGGATACCAATAGGCATCATACCGGTGATGACACAAAGTGCATCGTGTGACACGGTACGGTACGCGCTCGCAACCCTCAGGCACATTAGCCTATAAGTACTCTCTAGCTTGCTACGGTAGCTATCGGTACTCAAAGCCGTGCCCCAAGCCGGGCCACCATACCTCAGTATGGACGAGGCGACACTGGCCAGAAGCTTACGCTTGCTGGCGTACACCGCAGAGCTATTGGACATCATCCGGGACAGTGCCACAATAGCTGTGGAGGCTCTCTTGCAGGCATAATCGACATGGCTACCGAAGGTAAGCTTGTCGTCGATCATCACCCCCAAATGTGTGACGGAGCGCTTCGAAGTGATTGTGCAGTCGCCTACACTGATCACCGCTTGCTGCACCGACTTTCGGTTGTTGACAACAACAGCCTCCGTTTTGTGGTGAGCCATTTCCAGTTTCCTGGAGCTCATCCACTCCTCCACAATTGCGATCGAGTGGGCTGCAGTCAATTCCACTTCTTCGATCGATTCACCGTAGACCTCCAGCGTAATATCGTCGGCAAAGCCAACGATGACCACACCCGCCGGGAATTTTAATCTCAACACCTCGTCGTACATGACATTCCATAACACCGGACCCAGGATGGAACCTTGCGGGACTCCTGAGGTTATGTGAAAGCACTTCCGACCCACCTCTGTGTCATAGACTAATACCCGATTCTGGAAGTAACTTCCGAGAATCTTGTACAGGTACTCGGGTATCCCCAGACGCAGGAGCGCATCAGCAATAGCCGCCCAGCTGGCACTATTAAATGCATTCCTTACATCCAGAGTCACTACTGCGCAGTAGCGAATACCCCTCCTCTTACGCTGGAGTGCTATCTCAGCGGTTTTCTTAACCGTCAGAATAGCGTCTACAGTGGACCTCCCTTTCCGGAAGCCGAACTGGTTGCCTGAGAGACCATTTACACCCTCGGTGTACCTCGACAGTCTGTTGAGGATGATCTTCTCGAGCACTTTCCCCACCGTGTCAATCAAGCATATTGGTCTATACGCCGACGGGTCACCGGGTGGTTTCCCCGCCTTTGGCAATAGTACCAGGCTCTGCCTCTTCCACGCATCTGGGAATACTCCCTCGTCCAGGCATATCTGCATAGCAGATCTGAACATACCGGGAGCCTCCAAGATTGCGACTTTGAGGGCCAGGTTTGGAACTCCGTCCGGACCTGGTGCCTTCCCCATGCTTAGGGATTTTGCAATCCCTACAAGTTCCTCATCAGTTACTCTATCCTCATCACCAGCCCCAATCCCCGGCTGTCCTACAAAAGGAGGCCATGGGCTAGGGTTGTGGCGCGGGAAGAGCCCCTCGATGATCCCCTCCAGCATCTGTGGAGACTGCTCCGTAGGAGCAATTGCACCTCTTGTCTTCGCCATTACGATCCTGTAGGCATCACCCCACGGGTTCGCGTTGGCACTCTGACAGAGTCCCTCGAAGCAGGCCTTTTTGCTTGCCCTTATCTCAGACTTCAGCGCGACTTTGGCAGCGGTGAACACCGCCCGTCGTTCTTCACGCTCCTGCTCGGTACGTGCTCGCTGCATCCGTCTCCTGGCCCGTAGGCAGGCACGGCGCAGGTTCGCAATAGCTTGAGTCCACCAGTATGTCGGTGGTCTCCCATTCCTAGGGTGGACTTTTCTAGGCATGGTCGCATCGCATGCACGCGTAAGCACCGCTACCAGTTCGTCCCCGCTTAGGCCGAGTAGGTTACGCTCACGGCGGAGCGCCTCCCTAAGTACTTCATCATTGAAGTACGATGTCTTCCACCTACGAGGGCTTGGCCTTGACCTAGCCGCTTCCTCAACCCGCTGCCTGCTGTTGTTGTAGTCGATACTGTAGCGAACCGCCAGGTGGTCGCTGTGAGTGTAGGCATCGTCTACCCTCCAGTTCGAACTACTCGTTAGGCCAGGACTACAAAAAGTAACGTCGATAATCGACTCCGCTCCGTTACGGCTGAAGGTACTTTTGGCACCAACATTAGCCAGATCGACATCTAGCACGGCCAGTGCCTCTAGCAGGATTTGACCTCGCTGGTTCGTGTTACGGCTTCCCCATTCCACGGCCCAGGCATTGAAGTCACCCGCTATTACAACTGGCCTTCGCCCTGTCAGCGCGGTCGTCATACAGTCCAGCATCTGCGTGAACCGCTCGGTCGACCAACTCGGAGGCGCATAGCAGCTACAGAAGAGGACCCCGTTTACTTTGGCGATCACGAAGCCCTCGTAGGTAGTAGACACCAACTGCTGGACAGGGTATTTACCCGTTGTCCATATCGCCGCCATTTTTCCGGATCCATCCACGACCCAGTTGCCGTTGCCGGCGGGTACTCGGTATGGGTCCGATATGATGGCGATGTCCATCCCCCACTCAGCAACTGACTGGTACAGCAGTTGCTGAGCTGCGTCACAGTGGTTCAGGTTCAGCTGCGTTACCTGCACTGTGATTTTTCGTTGATGGCTCGTTTGAAGGTCGGGCACCTTGAGCCTCCCGTTGGGTGATTGTTGTTCACGGACTTGCCGGAACAAATCAAGCACTTGGGAGGGTTCTTGCAGCCTAGTGCCTTATGACCTTCCTCACCACAACGCCTGCACAACTTAGTCCTATCAGGGCCTTTACAGCCCCAGGACTTGTGTCCAGGTTCCCTGCACCTAAAGCAGATCACTGGTTGCTCATGTATATTCAGTGAACATACTGACCAACCAACCTTGATCTTACCTACCTTAGCGGACTTATTTGCGTCTGCCACAGGTAGGTGTACTAAGGCCACCTGAGTACCTGCCGGACCTTTCCGTAGCTGAACGGCGGTGGTGGGCACCTGCACTTCGCACTGTTGCCGCAGTGCCGTGACGAGCTCTTCTGCGTTAGTGATCTCGTCAAGGTTCATCACCTTCAGAGTCACTGACTGCGTCAGAGCCCTCACTTCAACACCAGCGCCAAGGACCTCTTCCGCCAAACTTTTGTAGGCGGCGCCCTTGCGCTCCTTGTCGCGCTTAAGCTCGAGGATCATTTCACCTGTACGAGTGACTGCGCTCTACGCGGCAAGATCTGTCGCACTGCATCGTCAACATGTCGTCAGCATAAACCAGGTTAGAACCTTCTAATTCTCTTACACACACTAAAAATGAATCAAACAAATTCCAAATGATTATTTGAATACAAATATTGTTAACCATGCATAAATTCAGTTTCGTATTAGTCTGTGAGCAATTATGACTTGATGTGAGCGAAGCTCAATTTAGTAAGATCAGCTTGAGTCACGGTTACGTTTAGTTTCACCAAAATTGAGATTTGGTTGAGTTCAGTATCGTTCGTCCGCTTTGGTTTACGAGATTGGATCGCGTCCGCCTAACCTGCCCTGAGACCGCTAACCGGGCAACAGAACGTGCGACTTCGCAACAGTTCCTTCAGAACTGTTGGCGCATAAGCGAGGTCGTTTAACAGCAGAACAGCAGGCTGAGGATTGTAACAGTTGGCTACTTTTAGTAAGTTGGTTAGTTTTTGAGTTTCGTGACTCACTGTTACTCTCCTAGTGTACACCATCATGTTACACAGGGAGTCGTGGATTCGATTCTCACCGAGAAGACGTGTAACTTTTTCGCAAATTCAATTTCATTTTTTTCATTTAATCCAATTGCAAAATATGTGTAATGTTCAGTTTTTCGATAGTTGTTAAACTTTCACTCGGCTGGTTAGCCGTAAACCACGAAACATAATTAATTAAATACAAGCATGAAATAATAATTTTCATGCTGAAGTTTAAATTTCAATAAAAAATTAAGGAATCCATGAATTATACTTGATAAATCAATTGGGATGAATTTGGAAGAACTGAAAGTGTAATAAATTCTAAGAGGTATTGCTGGATGAACTTAACCTTCCGCGGATGTTAAGAAAAACAACTTAATAAGATACTGGGGTCATTATGACCCAGAAATGTATACCCCTATAAATCAGCGAAATATCAACCGAATAATGAAATTTATGCCACATTCGAAAGATATACTCCTCAAGATTCTGATCACTACCTGGAATACCGGTTCCGGTTCCAGTGGCCACCGGGAATCGGCTACGAAGGGGACCATGTTGGCCACGTGGAATTTCAGTACACTCAGTCCAGAAATCTGCAGTCATCACGAAATTGTATAAGATGCAGGCCATATAGGAACGTACTGTCTTCAGCAAACTTGCTTCGGGGACCAAGAACTTCCACATGGGATACATTTTAGTTCAGAACTCGACCACCGCATGGCGCTAGCGTCGATATGAACTTCCGGAAGGGACTAATTATGCGATAACTCGAGATTGCGAGCACATAGAAGGATGCTGTCTTCGGCAAAGTTGCTGAGGAGGATATGGACTACCACATAAGATACAATTTAGTTCAGAATTCGACCACCGCGTGGCGCTGGCGTCGGTTTGGACTTCCGGTAGGGGCTAATTATGTGATAGCTCGAGATTGCGAGCACATAGAAGGATGCTGTCTTCGGCAATGTTGCTCAGGAGGATATGGACTACCACATAGGATACAATTTAGTTCAGAATTCAACCACCGCGTGGCGCTGGCGTCGGTTTGGACTTCCGGAAGGGGCTAATTATGCGATAACTCGAGATTGCGAGCACATAGAAGGATGCTGTCTTCGGCAAAGTTGCTGAGGAGGATATGGACTACCACATAAGATACAATTTAGTTCAGAATTCGACCACCGCGTGGCGCTGGCGTCGGTTTGGACTTCCGGTAGGGGCTAATTATGTGATAACTCGAGATTGCGAGCACATAGAAGGATGCTGTCTTCGGCAAAGTTGCTGAGGAGGATATGGACTACCACATAAGATACAATTTAGTTCAGAATTCGACCACCGCGTGGCGCTGGCGTCGGTTTGGACTTCCGGTAGGGGCTAATTATGTGATAGCTCGAGATTGCGAGCACATAGAAGTATGCTGTCTTCGGCAATGTTGCTCAGGAGGATATGGACTACCACATAAGATACAATTTAGTTCAGAATTCAACCACCGCGTGGCGCTGGCGTCGGTTTGGACTTCCGGTAGGGGCTAATTATGTGATAGCTCGAGATTGCGAGCACATAGAAGGATGCTGTCTTCGGCAATGTTGCTCAGGAGGATATGGACTACCACATAAGATACAATTTAGTTCAGAATTCAACCACCGCGTGGCGCTGGCGTCGGTTTGGACTTCCGGAAGGGGCTAATTATGCGATAACTCGAGATTGCGAGCACATAGAAGGATGCTGTCTTCGGCAAAGTTGCTGAGGAGGATATGGACTACCACATAGGATACAATTTAGTTCAGAATTCGACACCGCGTGGCGTTGGCGTCGGTTTGGACTTCCGGTAGGGGCTAATTATGCGATAACTCGAGATTGCGAGCAAATAGAAGGATGCTGTCTTCGTCAAACTTGCTTCGGGGACCAAGAACTTCCACATGGGATACAACTTAGTTCAGAACTCGACCGCGGCCGTAGCGCTAGCGTCGATTTGAACTTCCGGTAGGGGCTAATTATGCGATAGCTCGAGATTGCGAGCACATAGAAGGATGCTGTCTTCGGCAAAGTTGCTCAGGAGGATATGGACTACCACATAGGATACAACTTAGTTCAGAATTCGACCACCGCGTGGCGCTGGCGTCGGTTTGGACTTCCGGTAGGGGCTAATTATGCGATAACTCGAGATTGCGAGTACATAGAAGGATGCTGTCTTCGGCAAAGTTGCTGAGGAGGATATGGACTACCACATAGGATACAACTTAGTTCAGAATTCGACCACCGCGTGGCGCTGGCGTCGGTTTGGACTTCCGGTAGGGGCTAATTATGTGATAACTCGAGATTGCGAGCACATAGAAGGATGCTGTCTTCGGCAAAGTTGCTCAGGAGGATATGGACTACCACATAGGATACAATCAGTTTACAAAAGTTCAGAATTTAACCACCGCGTGGCGCTGGCGTCGGTTTGGACTTCCGGTAGGGGCTAATTATGTGATAGCTCGAGATTGCGAGCACATAGAAGGATGCTGTCTTCGGCAAAGTTGCTGAGGAGGATATGGACTACCACATAGGATACAACTTAGTTCAGAATTCGACCACCGCGTGGCGCTGGCGTCGGTTTGGACTTCCGGTAGGGGCTAATTATGCGATAACTCGAGATTGCGAGCACATAGAAGGATGCTGTCTTCGGCAAAGTTGCTGAGGAGGATATGGACTACCACATAGGATACAATTTAGTTCAGAATTCAATCACCGCGTGGCGCTGGTGTCGGTTTGGACTTCCGGTAGGGGCTAATTATGCAATAACTCGAGATTGCGAGCAAATAGAAGGATGCTGTCTTCGGCAAAGTTGCTCAGGAGGATATGGACTACCACATAAGCTACAATTTAGTTCAGAATTCAACCACCGCGTGGCGCTGGTGTCGGTTTGGACTTCCGGTAGGGGCTAATTATGTGATAGCTCGAGATTGCGAGCACATAGAAGGATGCTGTCTTCGGCAAAGTTGCTGAGGAGGATATGGACTACCACATAGGATACAACTTAGTTCAGAATTCGACCACCGCGTGGCGCTGGCGTCGGTTTGGACTTCCGGTAGGGGCTAATTATGTGATAACTCGAGATTGCGAGCACATAGAAGGATGCTGTCTTCGGCAAAGTTGCTCAGGAGGATATGGACTACCACATAGGATACAATCAGTTTACAAAAGTTCAGAATTCAACCACCGCGTGGCGCTGGCGTCGGTTTGGACTTCCGGTAGGGGCTAATTATGTGATAGCTCGAGATTGCGAGCACATAGAAGGATGCTGTCTTCGGCAAAGTTGCTGAGGAGGATATGGACTACCACATAGGATACAACTTAGTTCAGAATTCGACCACCGCGTGGCGCTGGCGTCGGTTTGGACTTCCGGTAGGGGCTAATTATGCGATAAACTCGAGATTGCGAGCACATAGAAGGATGCTGTCTTCGGCAAAGTTGCTGAGGAGGATATGGACTACCACATAGGATACAACTTAGTTCAGAATTCGACCACCGCGTGGCGCTGACGTCGGTTTGGACTTCCGGTAGGGGCTAATTATGCGATAACTCGAGATTGCGAGCACATAGAAGGATGCTGTCTTCGGCAATGTTGCTGAGGAGGATATGGACTACCACATAGGATACAATTTAGTTCAGAATTCAATCACCGCGTGGCGCTGGTGTCGGTTTGGACTTCCGGTAGGGGCTAATTATGTGATAGCTCGAGATTGCGAGCACATAGAAGGATGCTGTCTTCGGCAATGTTGCTCAGGAGGATATGGACTACCACATAGGATACAACTTAGTTCAGAATTCGACCACCGCGTGGCGCTGGCGTCGGTTTGGACTTCCGGTAGGGGCTAATTATGCGATAACTCGAGATTGCGAGCTCATAGAAGGATGCTGTCTTCGGCAAAGTTGCTGAGGAGGATATGGACTACCACATAGGATACAATTTAGTTCAGAATTCAACCACCGCGTGTTGGATAAACTGACCGCCCAAACGGCCGTTTATCCAACCGCTTACACTTACCAACCAGCCGTGGCCGTCGTTGCCCAGAAGGAAGCTCGCTATCTGGCTGCCAACCGAGGAGCTGTCCATGATGCTCCCCTTCCGGGACACGCCGTTTCCCAGCAATCTCTGAACTTGGAACCGGCTGCGGGAACCCTGTAAAATCTGAGCTGCGCCAGATCTTGCCGAGTGAATGTGTTACCTGATGTAAATTAAAATATACCTGAAATTTTAAATACCGATTTTATTTTGTTGTTTTTTAACACATGCAGATCCTAAATCGAAATGACGTTTAATCTATTCACAATTTTAACCAAGTTGGCATTAAATGGGTTAATTGTTTAATTATGTTTCTTCAAGAACACATATTTTCGAGTATGCTGAGCTAAACCACAATTAGTGAATTGTGAATAAGTCATTAAGTTAAAGTTGATGTTTCAATTGTTATGTTTTCATAAAAAAAAACATCAAAATTTCATCTGGTTATTTCACCGACTTCTAAAAAAATAGCTGAGAAACCAACTGAAAATTCTTCAAAATATTGCTTGCTTAGAAGGTTTTCTAAATTTCTAAATTACTCCATTGATTAATTCCAAAACTTCTGCAGTAACGCACTATAATTTTTTTAGAAATTCTGCAGAGATATTCTACAGAAAAAAACATGAACAGTTTTGTAAATCTTCCGAGTATTTTTTCCACGGGTTCCTTCAAGGATTCACTAAGGCTTCTTCAAGTATTGACTAGGAGTATTTAAAAGTTTTTAAGCTTCTCCTCCAACGATTTCTTAAGGAATTTCAATATTAATTTCTTCAGGAATATCACAAAACATGTTTTCAATGTTTTTATTCAAAGGTAACGATGCTTCAAAGCCACAGCTCATATTTTCAAAAGCACAGATCTGGAGAACCAGAACATTATTCGCGTTGAAAATTTGATTGATTGGTTACCACCAGCGAGTTATTAATCGATCAAGTTTTCAGCTTTCACGGGTTTCTGGTTGCTCCAGTTAAAATAGTTCTTTCAAATACTTTTACGAGAATTTCTTCAGCGAATTTATCCTGAATTCAGCAGGGTCTATTTAAAAGAGTTTTACTTTTAGCAAAAGAATACTTGAAGATTCTAGAAGGATTTTTCCAAGAGTTTCGGTCAGGAGGCAATGTTGAACTTTCTTGAATAGCTCTTCCAGGAATGATAATTTCTTAAACGTGAATGAGCTTATCCTTTGTTTCTTTCACGAATATCTTTTTGGATTAGATTTTGATTTCGTCAAAGATTTTCATAATTTTTATGATCTGTTTGAATTTTCGGGAACTAATGAAGGTTAGTATAGAACAAATCATTAGGAGGAAGAATTATGAAGAAAATTTTGGAATACATAGGAATATTTATATGTTGGTCTATTGGATAGAGGATTACTGACCTAGGTACAGCCTATAGTCAATGATACTGCTGGTCATTGATTCACGAACTTATTTTAACCAGGAATGTTCCAAACTGTTAGCCTAGACTCTGTGCTCGCGATTGATTGGCACATGAAATATTAACAAATAGTTGTGAGGTCATCCCGGTAAAGTCGGTCGGTCGGTCCAAAATGAGAAAAACAAGCTACGCCTTTTATCAGATACGTTTAGTTGCTAACTTGAATGACAAAATATCCTTGAAGCTTGTTTTCCATCCGAGTTCTAAACTAAACATGCAAAGGAAATAACATCAATAATAAAATCTTGCTATGCTTATCATTTTGCAAATTACGACAAAGTTGTTAATCATGAACATATCTCATTGAATTTTAAATTTGCATACAATGATTAATCTCCGACAATTTGTACTCAAGTGTAAACCGCTGAGCGTTTTATAAACTTTAGCGAAGACCTTTGAAATTTTATCAAGTTTGACGAAAATTACAAAATTCAGCAAAAAACAAATTCTTAAGCGGTTGCAAAAACAAACATTGAAACATTGTAATTGGCTGCATTTGAACTGTATTCTCATAGAAAATCAAGTTCGTTGAGCACTGCTTTAGCTTATATGTTTTGATTTTGCTCATATTTTCGCGGACCAAATTATAGAATCCAAAGGGAAACATTGTATATCATCAAACTAGCTTTTATAAACAAGGTTGGTCATTCTATTCGCAACCCTGCAAATTTTAGGCACTAAATATTTTAAGAATCATGAAAATCGGCTTCATAAAGTGTTCATTCAGTTGAGTCTTAACTTAAAACATCAATCAGCTCAAAAATTTCCCCTAATATCACAATATTTTGTGGTAGTGTAACCTGTTGATACAAGATCAATCCTTGATCAGATTTTAAAATATACGTTAAGACTTCATTATTTCGGCTAACTAATCGAAACACAAATTGCTGTTAAACTCGTCATTCATTTCAAAACCACATACAACATCAGATAACACATCGTCCAACCCCTTAAATCAGGCGCAGCTCAGATTTTACAGAGTTCCCGCCGCTGGTTCCAGGTTCAGAGATTGCTGGGAAATGGCGTGTCCTGGAAGGGGAGCATCATGGACAGCTCCACGGTTGGCAGCCAGATAGCGAGCTTCCTTCTGGGCAACGACGGCGATGGCTGGTTGGTAAGCGTAAGCGGTTGGATAAACGGCCGTTTGGGCGGCATAGCTAAGGGCTGGAGCGTAGGCCGAGTAAGCCAGGGGAGTTCCCAGGTTCTGCTGAACGTAGGTGGCATGTGGAACGGAATAGGCTAGCGGGTTGACGGAGTAAGCGGAGTAAGCCAACGGGGCCCAGGATGCTTCAGCGGCAGCAAAGGCCAGGGCCATCATGACTACAGCTGCGATGCACTGCGAAAAATTATAGGATTTTGAATTTGATTACCTCCGACAAGCGATAAGCGTCGACTTACCTTCATGATTGTTGGTTTTGCTTCTGTTGAGAATGATCTTAAAGCGTCTGAAAACTGATGTGGTATGATTCTGATACAGGATAGACTTTGCTTTTATAGTTCCGCAAGTTCGTTCTTCACGAGAATGGCAAAAACTTCATTTACAAAAAGTTCTGGATCAAGAACACGTTATTACTTCGGTGACCATCCACGCGATACGCGGTTATTAGACCATAAACTAAAGCTTAATTCGTTTACTCTCTCCTGAATATAAAACAGGAGTGAGTGCAAACCGAGGAACCTGTAACTGGGAGAGCTGCAATATAACAAAGATCAGGATTGATCGGTCCATCTATCTGACATTCTCGCATACTGACGTAGGCACAACGACTTAATTGCGAAGATTGGGCGTTGCTTGGATTCAATTTTGGTTGTTCCTTCTGTGTATGATTCTTTGACGCGTGCCATGTGTTCGTTCTATTGTGATCTCGTTCTTTCCAATTCGCAAAAATATTTAGAACGACTGTGCGAACACGAATCCGACCTGTAGCCATTGGCGTAAACAGGGAGGGGCCAGGGGGGGCCTGGCCCCCCTGAATCATGGGCTTGGCCCCCCCGAAAAAATGAAAAAGAAATGACAATATTGTTGAAATTAGTGTACAGTATCAAGCATGCCCTTATGATACTAAACGCGTTTAAGGTGCAAGCAAAAATTGCTCAAAAGCCAGAACTGAAAAAGCAGTTTTCTCCTTTTAAAACAATAAATAGATGAAAATAAGAACACACAGCCTTTTTATTTGGCAAATAAAAGAGCTGTGTAATTTTTATTTTCTTCGATTTATCTATTTAATAAGAGCAAACTGCTTTTTCAGTTTTGACTTTTGCACTATTTTTACTTGGGCCTTAATGACAGGCAATAGAAATATATAGTTTTAAAATATATTGTCATACTGTTTACTTTTTTACTTTTCCCGATATTGAAATTCATTGAAACACGTTTTAGATTAGCAGAACTGATTTGATCCATCAACAATACTCCTATGTAAATTAGAAAACCATAGTTTCTTCAAATTTTAAAACAAGCATATCGCAGCTATGATCCATTATCTAGAACGAATCGTTCTTACTGCAAAAAGTTTGTGCAAATGAGTTATGGTAAAGATTTACAAAAGATGTGTTTTTCAAAAATAAACAATGATGCAGCAAATACTGTATATTCTAATTTATGAGCCATTCGATAAATTTGTCTCTGAGACGTCGGGAACAGATATGAACTGCTGATAAGTAAACGACAGCGAAGCAGTTGCATTTAAATGTGACAGCAAACATGTGAACATTGAAATTTCTTTATGTATAGTAAGATAGCGACGGACTCGTACAAAAAACAACATCGAACAGAGTAAAGTCGTGGATGTCTCAACGATTTTTTTAAATGTTAAATTCGCACCAATTTTCTGAAGGCTCTTCTATTGATAAGGTAATAAGACCATGTTACTATTTGTTTCTTTAGAACAAACCTAGAAGTTAAAGTTTGAACAAATCTAGAAACTGCAAACGATTTTCTGTAAGTCACACTAATATAAGAATTTTTTGCATGTGAAATCACAAAATATTCTTAAATTTTTCTTGGCTCAGATTCCTTATTTTACCAAGTCCAATAAAACTGCTTTTATGCCAAACGTCCTTCTAGGCGTTTCTAGGCCTATCGTAAGAATGCTCTGAAGTGTATTTTTTGACCCATAGTGGGGCGGCGAAATTTACAAATTAGCCCGATTTCAAATTTATCTTCAAGTTTAGCGAAATTTGCCTGATTATGAAAAAAAGTGACCAAAATTTTCACATTTCCATTTAGTTTTGCGAATATTACAATCAACCTTGTTTTGGGCAATTTTTCGATGAAAATTTAGTGTGTATTTTTCTGTAAACATAAGTTTATGGCTGGTATAAAGTATGTCTGTCGTAAAAGTGTCGATATTTGTGTTTCGACCAGCGAAGACAGTCAATTTTGAAACTACAGTCGCCTCTCCACATCTCGATATCGAAGGGACCATCGAGATAGGGAAAGATCGAGACAAAGAAGATTAATTTAACCTTCCGCGGATGTTAAGAAAAACAACTTAATAAGATACTGGGGTCATTATGACCCAGAAATGTATACCCCTATAAATCAGCGAAATATCAACCGAATAATGAAATTTATGCCACATTCGAAAGATATACTCCTCAAGATTCTGATCACTACCTGGAATACCGGTTCCGGTTCCAGTGGCCACCGGGAATCGGCTACGAAGGGGACCATGTTGGCCACGTGGAATTTCAGTACACTCAGTCCAGAAATCTGCAGTCATCACGAAATTGTATAAGATGCAGGCCATATAGGAACGTACTGTCTTCAGCAAACTTGCTTCGGGGACCAAGAACTTCCACATGGGATACATTTTAGTTCAGAACTCGACCACCGCATGGCGCTAGCGTCGATATGAACTTCCGGAAGGGACTAATTATGCGATAACTCGAGATTGCGAGCACATAGAAGGATGCTGTCTTCGGCAAAGTTGCTGAGGAGGATATGGACTACCACATAAGATACAATTTAGTTCAGAATTCGACCACCGCGTGGCGCTGGCGTCGGTTTGGACTTCCGGTAGGGGCTAATTATGTGATAGCTCGAGATTGCGAGCACATAGAAGGATGCTGTCTTCGGCAATGTTGCTCAGGAGGATATGGACTACCACATAGGATACAATTTAGTTCAGAATTCAACCACCGCGTGGCGCTGGCGTCGGTTTGGACTTCCGGAAGGGGCTAATTATGCGATAACTCGAGATTGCGAGCACATAGAAGGATGCTGTCTTCGGCAAAGTTGCTGAGGAGGATATGGACTACCACATAGGATACAATTTAGTTCAGAATTCAACCACCGCGTGGCGCTGGTGTCGGTTTGGACTTCCGGTAGGGGCTAATTATGTGATAACTCGAGATTGCGAGCACATAGAAGGATGCTGTCTTCGGCAAAGTTGCTGAGGAGGATATGGACTACCACATAAGATACAATTTAGTTCAGAATTCGACCACCGCGTGGCGCTGGCGTCGGTTTGGACTTCCGGTAGGGGCTAATTATGTGATAGCTCGAGATTGCGAGCACATAGAAGTATGCTGTCTTCGGCAATGTTGCTCAGGAGGATATGGACTACCACATAAGATACAATTTAGTTCAGAATTCAACCACCGCGTGGCGCTGGCGTCGGTTTGGACTTCCGGTAGGGGCTAATTATGTGATAGCTCGAGATTGCGAGCACATAGAAGGATGCTGTCTTCGGCAATGTTGCTCAGGAGGATATGGACTACCACATAAGATACAATTTAGTTCAGAATTCAACCACCGCGTGGCGCTGGCGTCGGTTTGGACTTCCGGAAGGGGCTAATTATGCGATAACTCGAGATTGCGAGCACATAGAAGGATGCTGTCTTCGGCAAAGTTGCTGAGGAGGATATGGACTACCACATAGGATACAATTTAGTTCAGAATTCGACACCGCGTGGCGTTGGCGTCGGTTTGGACTTCCGGTAGGGGCTAATTATGCGATAACTCGAGATTGCGAGCAAATAGAAGGATGCTGTCTTCGTCAAACTTGCTTCGGGGACCAAGAACTTCCACATGGGATACAACTTAGTTCAGAACTCGACCGCGGCGTAGCGCTAGCGTCGATTTGAACTTCCGGTAGGGGCTAATTATGCGATAGCTCGAGATTGCGAGCACATAGAAGGATGCTGTCTTCGGCAAAGTTGCTCAGGAGGATATGGACTACCACATAGGATACAACTTAGTTCAGAATTCGACCACCGCGTGGCGCTGGCGTCGGTTTGGACTTCCGGTAGGGGCTAATTATGCGATAACTCGAGATTGCGAGTACATAGAAGGATGCTGTCTTCGGCAAAGTTGCTGAGGAGGATATGGACTACCACATAGGATACAACTTAGTTCAGAATTCGACCACCGCGTGGCGCTGGCGTCGGTTTGGACTTCCGGTAGGGGCTAATTATGTGATAACTCGAGATTGCGAGCACATAGAAGGATGCTGTCTTCGGCAAAGTTGCTCAGGAGGATATGGACTACCACATAGGATACAATCAGTTTACAAAAGTTCAGAATTTAACCACCGCGTGGCGCTGGCGTCGGTTTGGACTTCCGGTAGGGGCTAATTATGTGATAGCTCGAGATTGCGAGCACATAGAAGGATGCTGTCTTCGGCAAAGTTGCTGAGGAGGATATGGACTACCACATAGGATACAACTTAGTTCAGAATTCGACCACCGCGTGGCGCTGGCGTCGGTTTGGACTTCCGGTAGGGGCTAATTATGCGATAACTCGAGATTGCGAGCACATAGAAGGATGCTGTCTTCGGCAAAGTTGCTGAGGAGGATATGGACTACCACATAGGATACAACTTAGTTCAGAATTCGACCACCGCGTGGCGCTGACGTCGGTTTGGACTTCCGGTAGGGGCTAATTATGCGATAACTCGAGATTGCGAGCACATAGAAGGATGCTGTCTTCGGCAATGTTGCTGAGGAGGATATGGACTACCACATAGGATACAATTTAGTTCAGAATTCAATCACCGCGTGGCGCTGGTGTCGGTTTGGACTTCCGGTAGGGGCTAATTATGTGATAGCTCGAGATTGCGAGCACATAGAAGGATGCTGTCTTCGGCAAAGTTGCTCAGGAGGATATGGACTACCACATAAGGCTACAATTTAGTTCAGAATTCAACCACCGCGTGGCGCTGGTGTCGGTTTGGACTTCCGGTAGGGGCTAATTATGTGATAGCTCGAGATTGCGAGCACATAGAAGGATGCTGTCTTCGGCAAAGTTGCTGAGGAGGATATGGACTACCACATAGGATACAACTTAGTTCAGAATTCGACCACCGCGTGGCGCTGGCGTCGGTTTGGACTTCCGGTAGGGGCTAATTATGTGATAACTCGAGATTGCGAGCACATAGAAGGATGCTGTCTTCGGCAAAGTTGCTCAGGAGGATATGGACTACCACATAGGATACAATCAGTTTACAAAAGTTCAGAATTCAACCACCGCGTGGCGCTGGCGTCGGTTTGGACTTCCGGTAGGGGCTAATTATGTGATAGCTCGAGATTGCGAGCACATAGAAGGATGCTGTCTTCGGCAAAGTTGCTGAGGAGGATATGGACTACCACATAGGATACAACTTAGTTCAGAATTCGACCACCGCGTGGCGCTGGCGTCGGTTTGGACTTCCGGTAGGGGCTAATTATGCGATAACTCGAGATTGCGAGCACATAGAAGGATGCTGTCTTCGGCAAAGTTGCTGAGGAGGATATGGACTACCACATAGGATACAACTTAGTTCAGAATTCGACCACCGCGTGGCGCTGGCGTCGGTTTGGACTTCCGGTAGGGGCTAATTATGTGATAACTCGAGATTGCGAGCACATAGAAGGATGCTGTCTTCGGCAAAGTTGCTCAGGAGGATATGGACTACCACATAGGATACAATCAGTTTACAAAAGTTCAGAATTCAACCACCGCGTGGCGCTGGCGTCGGTTTGGACTTCCGGTAGGGGCTAATTATGTGATAGCTCGAGATTGCGAGCACATAGAAGGATGCTGTCTTCGGCAAAGTTGCTGAGGAGGATATGGACTACCACATAGGATACAACTTAGTTCAGAATTCGACCACCGCGTGGCGCTGGCGTCGGTTTGGACTTCCGGTAGGGGCTAATTATGCGATAACTCGAGATTGCGAGCACATAGAAGGATGCTGTCTTCGGCCAAAGTTGCTGAGGAGGATATGGACTACCACATAGGATACAACTTAGTTCAGAATTCGACCACCGCGTGGCGCTGACGTCGGTTTGGACTTCCGGTAGGGGCTAATTATGCGATAACTCGAGATTGCGAGCACATAGAAGGATGCTGTCTTCGGCAATGTTGCTGAGGAGGATATGGACTACCACATAGGATACAATTTAGTTCAGAATTCAATCACCGCGTGGCGCTGGTGTCGGTTTGGACTTCCGGTAGGGGCTAATTATGTGATAGCTCGAGATTGCGAGCACATAGAAGGATGCTGTCTTCGGCAATGTTGCTCAGGAGGATATGGACTACCACATAGGATACAACTTAGTTCAGAATTCGACCACCGCGTGGCGCTGGCGTCGGTTTGGACTTCCGGTAGGGGCTAATTATGTGATAGCTCGAGATTGCGAGCACATAGAAGGATGCTGTCTTCGGCAAAGTTGCTGAGGAGGATATGGACTACCACATAGGATACAACTTAGTTCAGAATTCGACCACCGCGTGGCGCTGACGTCGGTTTGGACTTCCGGTAGGGGCTAATTATGCGATAACTCGAGATTGCGAGCACATAGAAGGATGCTGTCTTCGGCAAAGTTGCTGAGGAGGATATGGACTACCACATAGGATACAACTTAGTTCAGAATTCGACCACCGCGTGGCGCTGACGTCGGTTTGGACTTCCGGTAGGGGCTAATTATGCGATAACTCGAGATTGCCGAGCACATAGAAGGATGCTGTCTTCGGCAATGTTGCTCAGGAGGATATGGACTACCACATAGGATACAATTTAGTTCAGAATTCAACCACCGCGAGGCGCTGGCGTCGGTTTTGGACTTCCGGTAGGGGCTAATTATGCGATAACTCGAGATTGCTAGCACATAGAAGGATGCTGTCTTCGGCAAAGTTGCTGAGGAGGATATGGACTACCACATAGGATACAATTTAGTTCAGAATTCAACCACCGCGTGGCGCTGGTGTCGGTTTGGACTTCCGGTAGGGGCTAATTATGTGATAGCTCGAGATTGCGAGCACATAGAAGCATGCTGCCTTCGGCAAAGTTGCTCAGGAGGATATGGACTACCACATAGGATACAATTTAGTTCAGAACTCGACCACCGCGTGGCGCTAGCGTCGATATAAACTTTCCTGATAGGGGCTAATTATGCGATAACTCGAGATTGCGAGCACATAGAAGGATTTTTATTCTGTCTGGAACATAAACCACTGCGACCAATATTTGATCTATTGTAGTATATCCCGTGTCTTTTGTTTAGTGCATATCGTTTTACTTTGTCATCATTGAGAAGAGATAATGTATTCGGTTTTCTTACAGTTGTAATTCGTAACTCGATCGCTGGAAAGGATTTTAATTGGAAGGTTTCGCTTTTTATTCCCATCGAAGAGTGTGGTGAGTGCACTCTCCATAGGCGCGCACCGTTGTCGATCAAAATCGGATCCTTTGATAAAGCTTAGAAATTACACAGATATTGTCCGTGCATCAGAATCATAGTCCCTACTTCTGCAAACTAGAGAATCAAATGAATAAATAATTATGAAACAAATTGTTCAATTCGACTCCATTTTTTTCCTTGTCTCGATCATTGTCAGATCATTCTCGGCAACTGGGAAAACCGTGACTTGTCACTTTCAACAAGGTTTAAAATGTAACAAAGACTAATAAGTGTTCCTTTCATTACTCGAACATCCTGTTCTCTTTGTTTGAAGCAGTCAGGGCTAGGGTTCACTGGCATATCTTTTCTCCATAACGCACCACGAAAAGATGATGTACCCGCGTTATGGGTCATTTAGAAGGATGCTGTCTTCCACAAAGTTGCTCAGGAGGATAAGGACTTCCACATTGGTTACAATTTAGTTGAGAACTTGACTACCGCGTAGCGCTGGCGTCAGTATGAACTTCCGGTAAGGGCTAGCTATGCGATATCTCGAGATTGCGTGCATATAGAAGGTCGCTGTCTTTGGCAAAGTTGCCGAAGAGGATATTTTTTTGTCTCTTATATGATGAGATTTTTAACCCATAGCAAGTTTATCTCGAGACCAACGGCTTTGAGATCCAAAGTGACCATCAAGGGTATGTGATTTGATCCCAGGTCTTCAGCGTGAGAGGTTTGTGAACCAACCACAATATTAGGGTCCGCCTCACAAAAGAATAAGGTATTCCACATGGGCTACAGTTCAGTTTAGAATCCGACCACCCGGTGGATTAGACGTCGATTTATATTTCCGGTAGAGGTTAATTATTAGAGGGGGGTTTCACATTTTTTGAGCTGAAACCCGACCCGTACCCGACTTACTTTATTTTTTCAAACCCGGACCCGACCCGTATCCAGACCTGACCCGAACCTGAAAAAAAAATCGCTGTTCAAATCCGAATCTGACTCGAAACTTAAAAAATTTTTGTAAGAAAAAAACAATTCTTAAAATAGTTAAATTCATCTTTTCTGATGCATAAGGAAGCTTTCTGGTTGTTACTCTTTCCATAACTCTTACCAAACTCCACCTAAACCCGAATTTTTACAAGCCCGATTCCGACGCACTCGTACTTTTTTTTATCGAGATTGTAAACTTATAGAAGGATGCTCTCTGCTGCAAAATTGTTCGAGAGAATAAGGAATTCGTCATGAACATACATTCAAAATTTAACCAGCATGTGGTGCTGGCGTCTATATGTATTTCCAGAAGGAATTCTTTTTTAAAGGTTTTATCTTCGAAAAAGTTGTTCAGTTTTTTTTTAAATTCTGCGTAGTAAATTCCGCGTGACGCTCGTCATTATATATATGATATGAACTACAGGATCTGACATGAAATATATGGTACGATATAAACTATAGTCGACTCTCAATAACTCGATATTCAAGAGACCAACGACTTATAGAATTATCGAGTTATAGAATATACCGACACAAAAAATCACAAAATCGAAGGAACAAATTTCTGTATTTCCAATATATTTATTATCATTTTTTGTAAAAAAGAAATATCATATTTTTGATGGTATTTTACAAACTATTATTTGAAAACATTTTTCGAAGTACACAAAAAATCACGTTATTTTTACTGACAATAGTTTTTATTATTTTCATGTTTTTCAACTATCATTACAACTTGTAAGTATTTATTCACCTTCAAACAAGAATTAGATCACGTTTCCCCAAAAAAGAAAAATTTTAAAATAGATATCGAGTTATGGAGAGAAATTTACCTTTCACATAACATCAACTTGTGGCAGTGGCGCAACCAAGGGGGGGTTTTTGGGGGGTCAAACCCCCCCCCCCAGAGCAGGTTTTTTTTTATAATAAATTTTAAATATATTTTTGAAACTCAACACCAAAGTCCACAAACACTGGACCAGTAAGTGTATTGACAATTATGTTGTTTTGAATTGTGGATCTCTGAATGAGTTAAAAAACGTAGTTTACTAGCTTTTTCTGATAAATTAGCCACAGATTTTCGAAGAAAAATTTGTATCAAACAAACATTCAAATATGTTTGTATATATATACCGTTCAAAAAGCTGTTTGATGCAAATTCGATGCTTTGAAAAATCTTTTAGTTTGCTCAGCATTTGGCAAATTTCAAGATCTCCAGATAGCACGTGAATTTCCGGAGAAGCAATTCTTTAGTTTTAAGTATATGATTACAAATAAAAACCCTAGGAAAGATTATGGAAGATGGTGATTCCATTGCTAAGCTGAAAATTCGTCTACAATATGGAAATGCTTCAATATCTACAATGCTGATTTGCCCTCGACAAA